>NW_026917853.1:0-75000 GCF_035046485.1 Aedes albopictus
AAGAGTGTTCTTCGTGTTTTGCAATCTGTTTTATTGTTATTACGTCAGCTTCAGACGTCAGCGTTGCCTCTAGCAAGTACCGCTAGAAAAGGGCAATCGGTTCATGTCTAGCAAAAACTGCGCTTTTTGAGCAACGATCCAGCTTGGATCAACAATCGCGTGGCTATCACCGTACACAAAACGGTCCACGTCGCGGCGTTGTTGATTGCGCACGCCTACGGCCTGAAGGCGGCGTACGACACCGACCCGACAAAAAAAACGTTACCGCGATACTGTAAGGACACACGGCTGAAGTCCACCACAGCCACCGGTCCTAGTATTCGCCTCCGTCAACGGCGCGACTTCAACCCTTCCAGCAACCGCCAGTCGCAGCCCCAATTTCGACAGTTTACGTGCCCCAGCCGGGCGCGCTTGTAAACACTGCAGCGGGCGATTGACAGCAGCTGCAGCTGCACATTGCACGAGCCAAACTGCGCAGCACAAACCCCAATCCGAACGCACGTCAGCCAGCGTCGCGTCGTCACCACCTCTGACGAAATCAATATTTGTGTTGTGTTCCCCCGAAAACAGGGCGCAAAAAATGCAGTACACACCCGCCACAGCCGCCGTCGACAACGAAACCAAACCAGAAGTCCCTCGCCCGCCGCTTTATTCAAGGGAGTGCCAGTCAACACAAGCAACGACGGCGGCTATTGACGCGGAAATCGCGCTGGCAGCTGCAAGAACTCTGTCACTCGCGATCGTCCCCCGATCGGTGGAGAGCCCGCGCCGCGTCGCTGCAGCAGATATTATACAATTTCTTGTTTTGCTTAATTTGCACCTTTGCGCTGCGCGCGCTCTCCATGATGGTGACACAACGAACACTAGGAGACGCGGGTGCGCGGCTGCCCTCCGTGGGAGAAATGTGCTGGTGCTCCAGTGCCGAGTGAAGAGAGTGAGAAATCGTGAACCTTGTGAAGGGCGCACCGCTAACCGCCACAACACCGCCTGTAGTAACAGTCACCAACGAAGAAGCCATTACTGCGCGGGCGGCTGTTGTTAAACCATGTTTGTCACGGCGCGATTCTTGAAGCTTTACAAAAGTCAAGTCAACCGATGCGATGAGAGAGAGTCTGCATTTGCGCCACACTCACGCGATGTGTGAGAGGGAGAGCGAAAGGCAAGGCGCGTTTTTGCGATTTTGCGCGCGTGTGATAAAGGAAACCCAGAGAACAAAGAGTGCTACTCTGCGATTCAAAAAGAAACGGTCTCACCACCGAGGGAAATTCAGCATTGCTCTTTGAGAAAGAGAGAACTGCTCCGCACGGCGTCAGCAGCCGCCGTGTTGTCATAAGTGGGCATGCATAATAAAAGATATTAGGAAATTTTACTTTCACTGCTTGGTGGAAAGCAAAGTGTAATAATCGCTAGTCGCGGCAGGGGCGAACAGCAGCAGCGAAGACGGCGGCGGCGACGGCGCGAGACGGAGGAGTTGTTACGAAGAAAGAAGTCAAACCAGACACGCGAAATGAGGTCTCGACTGAAAAGCCGGCCCACCGCCGCAACTGAGCCACATTGGCTTACACACGCGAAGAAAGTAACAAGGAGGACGCGGGAGACTGGGCCAATGCGAGCTAAACCGGGCCTTTGGGGCGATGAGGCTGCTGCTGCTGCTGCTGACATTTCTCGCCACGCGGGCTGATATCTCTAGGAGGAGTCTCGTTGGCTGCGGTGACCGGCTGCTCCACCACCGATGCTGGAGCGCTGGAGAGACGGGGTATCTTGACACACTTACTCGACGGCGCAAAGTCGGCCAGACCCCGGCGACGAAGACGACGACGCCAGACACGGCGTGCAATTGTTACATAACGGACGTCTCCAGTCGAGACTTGGATAACATGCGGTCCTAGCGGGTGAGAAACCGGTCCCCGGATCGGTTTCGAGACGAGTGCGGCGAGGCCACTGCTGCTCCCATCGAAAGCGAAAGCATGGAGGCATCAAATTTTCGGCGCGACGGCGACGGAAGCACCAAAGACAAGCCGCGCGCCCGGAAGTCACATTCTTAGCCCGCGATTAGAATGCAGATCGCCCGAAAACAGCGACTCCGTGTGTCGACGACGCTGCGGCGATGCGGTCATCCTCTGCTCTCAGAATCGACGGGGGACCGCAGGAACCGAAAGTGTCGGGGCGATGATGCGTGAGTAGAAATAATTTATCGCTGCTCTTCCACCTCGGTACGGCCACGGCCGGCCGTCGGCGCGATTATTCACTGCTCTTCTGAACTGAGCAAGAGCTTGTAGCTTGCCACGTTCATTGATGGTCAGACGGTGCAAACCATCATCACCGGCACCGCCCAAACGCTCGAGCTCTAAGCACATGGAATAAAATTCTTCCGTTTTCAAATTGAATCCAATGTGACGTGGAGAATTTCGATCGCGGAAAAAAGATGATGGTAGCATGAGTAAAATAAGAACCAGTGTCGCAAATTAGTTATAAAGTGGCGGATGTAAATGCTCGTAGAAGATGCTTCAAAAGCCTCGCCATAAGGAATCAATCGGATTACTGTTTGAGAATAGCAAACATCTTCAAATGCCGGTTCAAAGAGGAAAGTGGAAGTAACTGTAGATGCAATCGCTCGCCCACATAAAGACCAAACATACTAAGTAGCATCTGCACGTGTTCGTGGCGGAGTGTTGGGAAGTAGCTGCATGGTACTATTTAAAGTTAGATAGTGGATTGTCGATTTGGACGATTCTTATTGGAATTGCCCCCCTTTAGTGTCAAAATTCTCAGACGGAGTGCATTTTGTTCACCGGTGGGTAGGTCCATAGACGAGTGCGCCGATGGACTGAATTCATCGCGGTCCGAGAATTTTGACACTAGAGCGGGGCCGCATCTAATCAGAAGTGCACGATTTCCAATCAGAATTGAACAATTCTGATTGGGAATGGCCCCGCTCTAGTGTCAGAACTCTCGGACCGCGATGAATTCAGTTCATCGATGCACTCGTCTATTGATACACATGCAAACAACGAATGCCATTCATCCGAATGAATCAGAATACATTCACTGACAGAGTTTTGACACTAGAGCGGGGTCATTCCGAATCAGAATCGTTCAATTCTGATTGGAAACCGTTCAATTCTGATTGGAAACAACTTTTTCATTATGGATCTGTCCACCGATGAACCGAGTTCATTCGGTTCGAGAATTTTGCTGCTAGAGCGGGGCCAATTCCAATCAGAATCGTCCAATTCTGATTGGAAACGACACCGCTCTAGTGTCAATTTCTCGGACAGAGTGAATTCGGTTCATTGGTGGATAAGTTCATTGTTTCGTTCGTCATTGGCACACCTTCTTCCTCAGACAAGCGGATTCTTCTGACTTCTGACTTACAAACAGAATCTTCTAGGTATTTTCCCTTGAACAACTCCAGCTATTACTTGCGACATTTCTCCTAGGAAAACGCTAAAGATTCATCTCAGGAATCTTCCCAAGATCTCTTCAAGCA
Source organism: Aedes albopictus (assembly GCF_035046485.1). Lineage (NCBI taxonomy): Eukaryota > Metazoa > Arthropoda > Insecta > Diptera > Culicidae > Aedes > Aedes albopictus. The sequence goes on from NW_026917853.1 coordinate 3,491, forward strand.
TGCATGCCGGAATTTGTCCAGGTCTTACTTCCGTTAATCCTCCTGGGATTCTTATAGTAATTCTTCAAAAGAATCTTCCAGCAATCCCTCCAGAGACTCTACTAAAGATTCCCGCTGAGATTTTTCAAGAGCATTTCGCTGGGAACTCCTCAGTCCTCACAGGATTTCGCCATGGGTTTTCCTCACAGAAATGTTAATATGTCCCCACAAACTCTTCCAAGGAATAGTTCCAACTGAGATTTCGCGGAATTACTCTTGGGACTCCTCAGGGGATAGCTCTAAAAATGCCTTTCAGGATTCCTCCTGAAAAGGTCCCGAGAAACATCCAAGGCTCACTTACACGATTCCTCCAGAGATTCTCAAGAATTCCTTCAGAGATAAAGATTCCTATCAAGGTATACTTTTACGGATTAATCCAAGGATTCCTCCTGGGATTTCTTCTGGGGTCGTTCCTCACAATTTGCATTGTCTATCGGAATCACTCGTAAGATACCTCCAGGGTGTTTTCAGGTATTCATCAAGCATTCCTCCACGAATAACTCTCCGGGGATTTCTTCAATGGCTACCATAAAAACTTCACACGTTATTCCTTCAATTTTCTCGGAACTCTTCCAGATCCCTCCGGGGAGAATTTCTCAAGAATTTCTTCCAAACTTCTAAGGTCCGAGAGTCCTAGGACAGCTCAAGGAGCACATATAGAGCTATCTCCAAGGATTCCTGGAATTTCTTCCAGAATTCTAAGGATGCCTATTGGAATTATCCCCTAACAACTTTCAGAGAATTCTCCAGGTATTGACCGAAGATTTTATAGTTTCCAAGAATACCTCACTGGATTTCCTTGGGTATTTATACGAATTTCAGCTCCAACTGTTCTAAGGATGCTAATCGGAATTTCTCCGGAGATGCTTCTAGGAACTCCTTCAGGTATTCATCACGGATTAGTCCCGGGATTTATTTAGAGATTCTCCAAATGATTCTACACGGATCCTTTCCGTTTACTTAGAACTCCTCCAGATTTCATTAGATTTTTTTTTTTTTCCAAGGGTTCGTCTGGAGGATTTCTCTTCAGATTTCTTCAAGGTTGCCTCCAGGGATTTTCTTACAGAGTTATTTCTCGAAATGACAATACGAATTGTTCCAAGGATGCAAAGTCGAAAATTTTCTACAGATTCCTCCTAAGATTTCAACGGGAATTTCTCCTGGAATATCTACCGGGATCATACTGATATTTTGCCAGGGATGATTGTTTTGAATTTTAATACGGATTGCTTTGAACATTCTAGGATTCAGGATTGATTCCTCTGGAACCGCGTTCAGCATGAATTACTTCTCGTATTACTTCCGAGATTCCGTCAGATCCTAAAAGGATTCTTAGATTCCAGTAGTTTCTTTAGATACTTTTAGTAGTTCTGTCAGATATTTTTGGAAGGATTTCTCCAGAGGCTCATAAAGGAATTTGTTCAAAGATTTCTCCAAGGATTCCTGCCGGGGTTCATCCAAGGATCCCTCCACGGTTCACTCCCGGGATTTCTTCAAGTATTTCTGCAGGTATTCCTCAATGGATTTTTCATGGTATAACTCCCAAAATTCCGCTAGGGATTCTTTGAAAAATATCTCCAGCGATTCCTGCAGAGATTCTTCCAGGGATTTCTCCGGATTTTCTTGTTGGAATTACCAGATAACTCTTTAGGAGTTCCTTTCGGGATTTATCCTGGCAATTGCTCTACAAATGCCTTTCAGGTTTTCTCCAGGATCGGAATATGGAGCCCTCTAGGAATTCCCATCATGATTCACCAAGGATTCCATCACTCCAGGGATTTATGGTAATATGTACATATAGGGATTCTTCCAGAGAGTCCTCCACGGATAACTCCAGGGATTCCTCCAAGATTTCCTCGAAGGATTCCTTTCTCCAGAGACTTCAGTGGAGATTTCTCCATGTCTTACTTCAGGTAGGCACCAAGGTTTCTTCCTGAGGTTTCTCCAATGATTACTGCCGGCATTTCTTCAAGAATTCACTCAAGGATTCCACACGGGATTCCTTAAGTTTTCTTAGGGTTCGTCCGGATTCCTCCAGAGTTTTTTTTAACGATGATTCCAGGGTTTCCTTCAGAGATTCATCCAGGGATCACCAAAGATTCCTCCGGGGTTATTTCTCGAAATTTAAACAGGAGTTGTTCTACATCCTGCAGGTATTCCTCCCGAGGTTTTTTTATTACTTCCAAGATTTCTTTAGATCCCTAAAACGATTATTGGATTCTAGATGTTTCTTTAGAATCTTCTAGGAATTCTGTCAGGTATTTATCTGGTAGAGGCCCATACAGGAATTCAGATTTCTCGAAGGATTCCTACCGGGGTTCATCCAAGGATCCCTCCACGGATCAGTCTCGAGGAGAGTTCTTCAACTGTTCCTGCAGATATTCCTCTAGGGATTTTCAAGGTATATCTCCCAGAACTCCGCTAGGAATTCCTTGACAAAAACCTCCAGTGATTCCTGCAGAGATTCACCCAGAGATTTCTCCGACTTTTCTCTTAAGGATTTGGGGTTCCCCGGGATTTCTCCAGGCAATTGCTCTACAAATGCCTTTCAGGTTTTCTCCAGGATAGGATTTTGGAGTCCCCTAGGAAATCCCACCGTAATTCACTAAGGAGTCCCTCATTCCATGGATTTATAGTGAAATGTACTATCAGGGATTCTTCTAGAGAGTCCTCCAGGGATAACTCCCGGGATTTCTCCAAGATTTCCTCCAAGAATTCCTGAAGAGATTGCTCTAGGAGTTGTTCCAAGGGTTTCATTGAACGATTTCTCCAGAGACTTCAGTAGAGATTCCTCCACGTCTTACTTCAGGTAGGCACCAAGGATGCTTCCTGGGATTACTCCAAGGAGTACTGCCGAAATTTCTCCAGGGATTCACTCAAGGATTCCACGCGGGAGTCCTTAAGTTTTCTTGGGGTTCGTCCGGATGCCTCCAGGGATTCTCCAAGAATTTTTCTAAGGATTATTCCAGGGGTACCTTCAGGGATGTTCGCCTAAGATTCCTCCGGAAGAATTTCTAGTAATATAAATACGGATTGTTCCACATGCTACAGGGATTCCTCCGCGATTTTTTTTCGGTATTCCAACACGAATTGCTCTAGAGATGCCTCTCCAGATTCCTCCAGGATAGAACCAAGGAGTCCTGTGTGGATTCTTACAGGGATTCACCAAATACTGCTCCAGGGATTCTTCCAGAGATTCTTCCACAGATTACTACTGCCATTTCTCCAGGGTTTCATCTAGCTAGAGACTCGTCCAGAGATTCGTTTAGCAATTCTTCCAGGGATTCCTTGAGGCATTTCTCCTGATATCCCTACAAGGATTTCTCCAAAGATTGCTTCAGGTATTCACCAATGATTCCAGCAGTGATTTTCCTCGGATATTTCTTCAGGGATGTTCACCAAAGATTCCATCGGAGATATTTCTAGCAATTTAAATTCGGATTGTTCTACACTCTACAGGGTTCTTCCGCAATATTTTTTTCGGCATTCCAACACGAATTGCTCCAGAGATGTCTCTCAAGATTCCTCCAGGATAGGACCCAGGAGTCCTCTGTGGATTCATACAGGGATTCACCAAATATTGCTCCATGGATTGCTCTCGGAGTATTCCAGTAAATATTTCTCCAGGGATTCTTCCAGAGATTCTTCCACAGATTACTACTGGTATTTCTCCAGGGTTTCCTCTAGAGACTCTTCTACAGATTCGTTTAGCAATTCTTCCAGGGATTTATCCTAGGGTTGCTTCAGGTATTCACCAAGAGTTTCACCTATGATTTTCCTCGGAATTTTAAAATGAAGTATGCCTATCGGAATTTCTCCAGAGCTGCTTGCAGGAACTCCTACAGGCATTGCTCTATGGATTTCTTCAGGATGCCAACCGGTATTCATTCCGGAATTTCTTCAGATATTTCTGCAGATATTGCTGTTAGGATTTCTCCCAAGATTCCTCTAGGAATTATTCCAGTGATTCTTTTGAAAAGCTGTGCATATGCAGTGCACTGATTACTTGATGAATTTCCATAGGTATTCTACTATGGATTCGTCCAGGGATTCATCCAGGGATTTATCCTGAAGTTTTTCAAGAATTACCAAATAATTCTAGGAAAGGGGTGATTCAATGCATTCATATTTATACTTAAAAGTGCTATTGATTCATCACCAAGACTTTTGAACATTAGACATGTTGATGAATGCCATGTTCACACATTAAACCTTGTTAAACAGTGCTGAAGTAATAAGATGTACTTTTACTTAAGGCTATTGATGACTGAGATTATTCTCTTGAGGTGTTCCCTCATAAATAGATAACCATGAACTTCCAGAACTGATTGCAAAACATTCGAATGCAAACCAATTCAAATTTCACTAGGAGAAAGACATCCCACCTCAAAATCACTTAAAACTTCTTCCACTCTCCGTCCAAAACATCGGACAGTAGTGTTTCAAATTCGACCACCACAACGCACATAATGACCGCACTGTATAGGCCGGCCACATTCAAGCAAGCGTGAAAAATGTTTATTTATTCTGGAGCAGCAGCAACTCGACCACGTCGACCACAGACGACGGCGCGTGGCGACGGCAGCGGATGGGATGGGCCTTCTAGACTGGACGAGCTGGGAAATTATTGATACCCTTTCCGCGTCGTTCCGGCCACGTCCCTTCCACCAGTATTCTGCTTCGCATTTCTTCCACAGAGAACGGACGCCCAAATCAAATTGTTAGTCAAATAGACTAGAAGAAATTCTTAAAACTACCATAAGACCAAAATAAATGGTATAAGGTTTTATTATGGTTCTCAAAACATCTACAAGACTAACTGGTCATCAAAATGTTACTTGGGAATGGTGATTCGAAATTAAAAAGAAGCAACATGGTGGTGCTGCTATCGCAAAGTTCTTACGCAGCTGTCAGTGGTGAATATAGAACTTATCTAGATGAAGGTAATTCACCACTGACTGTCGCAACATGCTGCTAGGTGTCGCTAGTATATTCAACGTACATATTTGCATTTAATTTCTTACACAGATTTTGAAACATTTTTTTTTCACGCTTGGATGTCTGTTCTCTGTGTTTGTACGCGTACACGCAAATGCCAATAACTCAGAAAGTGTCTGGCTGCACTACTTCTCTAAAATTTGTATGATGTGGAGTGAATGAGTGTGCACGTGTATGAGTTCGTGATACGCGAAATTGTGCACAAAGAGTATGTGCGTGCGTGTGAGTGTGTGCGTGCGTGCGTGCAAATGGTGTTTCAAGATTCTCCTCCTCTTAACCCTTAATGTGACTAAATCTAAATATTTACTTGTCGGTTTTTTTGCGGTTTTGCAGCAACTTGAGGGTGATACAAAAAGCGTGTTTGCGGTTTTTTTTTTTGGAACCTCGTTTGGAGCTAATCATCCTCGTACGTTTCCTTCCACATTATTTCTTCGCATTTCTGTTTTCGCGATATGAACGCGTTTCAGTGTATCGATGGATGTTTGCTCGATAAACAGCTTTGGGGTGTTTACTATCCTAGCTGGGGTTTGCCAATTTCTCGGACACGCAGGCCAGATGGTTTTCACATTAAATGCTTCGGCTAAGTGACCGTTTGGGCCACGCTTCTGTTCGACTCGTCTATTTCGGCAAGGTCGGCATCGTTTCAAGTTCTTCTTGGAGTAGGTGTGTGAGTGTGTATTGTACGGAACAAAGCACTACTGGAATGCAACGGTCAACGTCTGGTTATTCTCATCTACGACTATATAAAGATTGTGATTGGTCTCATTTTTCATTCCGATTAATTGATTACATCTGCATGTATGGCTAATAGGTAAATGTGTGTATGTATGTGTTTAAGCTCATTACAAATATCCACCAAAAGCGTTACCACGGCGGCGGTGCGAGAGAAGAAAGACATGGCGGCGCGCGGCTCACACGAGACACGGAAAGAAAGAGGCGCGTAAAGAGAGAACAAACAAACAGTCGGCCTCTCGCGGCTCGCCTTCGGTTCGACGTTTCGAACGCCCTTCGCGAGGGTTCGTCGTGCCGCGAAGGCTTCACGGAAAATAGCGGATTTTGCTGCGTAAGCTTGCTTTCACTTAACTAAATTGCTTGAACTACATTGAATCGAAACATTTTTACACACTGACGGACGATGATGCCCCTACTTGTTGATTTTTTCTTTTTTTTTCATGTTAAATGTGATGCTTATGTTGGCTTGGTCTCTGTACAAAAATCAATACAAATTTCACGGTGTATGTATAACTATCTCCCACCCGCGAATAAATAGTAATGGTGTATGATGTTGGTATGTGTCGTGGTTTGGCATAACATTTCCCTCCCATTTTCTGCTCCATTAAATGTGTACGTACGTGTATAAATATGAGTTAAAAATTTCTGTTTTTTAGTAAAAACGCGGCGCAATACACAAGTCGCTTTTTGTGTGAGTATATCTTAATAGTGGTTTTGAAGTTGGTTTCAACTACGGCTTAAATTCCCTAAATACGTTATCGGCGCTATCATTCACAGCTGTTTGTGTATGTGAGTGTAAGTGTAGAAACAAGAGAGAGAGAGAAATCGGACAGAACTCAGAGCGGAACCGATCCGATTCGAACCGTGTAAAAGAGAGTTATCGTCCATGCATAATACGAATACGGTTGAGTGCGTTCTATTATCTCTACTACTTGCGGGGAAGATTTTACGATTTTACGAAAAAAGCAAACAGTTTATCAAAAAATTGTCCTTAAGTACATTTTCACTACTGGTTAGCCTAACACACACTTCCATCGTCTGTACACTCGGCTCGCGTGAGATCATCGAATGCTGCAACAATGAACAAAAAAAGTCTCCTCCAACTTTCCTCTACCCTCCGCACACGTCATCATACATATTGGATGGAAGTTCTTAAAGTTATTATTCAATCCGGCACTAGACCGCGCTTCTAAAAGTAACAATTTTATGATTATCCCCACCGCTCTCTGCGACATGGTTCAACAACAACTTCCCATTTTGCGCTCTCTCATTCTCGTTCCCTCTCACTGTGATCTAAAAAGCTAACTTGCCGCACCAACACACGCTCGCTTTTACTGGATTGTTCTTCGGTTTCTAAAACAACAGCTGCTCTTTGATTTGGGTTTCTTGTCGCTTTCTTCTTTTCTCTGACAATCGGTAAATGTTTGTTTTGTAATACTTTTATGTTCGGGTTTGTTTTTACTTTTGTTTGTTTTTGATCTAATGAATAACAAGAATTTCAATAACGAGACTTGATCAATATCATTTGGTTTTTTGGTTTGAATTTTTAACATGTGATGAATCGAGGGATGCGGGTGATCGTAACGCTGTCAGTGATGATGTGATCATGCTGATGATGATGGTGGTGGTAGTAATAATGTTTGTTCGTATTGGTGGCGGTGATGATGATTTTTTTTGCACAGTTAAAAAACAACAACAACAATCAGGTGGAAAACAGACAGTCGCGATGTTTTTTCATGGTTTTTAATACTTTTGTGTAAAGGTTTGGATTTGCAAATCCCTACAACAGTGTTTACTTCGAATACGGTGATATTGACAACCATTTTTCGTCATAAAGCGCAACAGTGTGTGTGCTAGCAAATTCAGTAGATTCTTGAGTTGTGTTCAATCGATGGTATGTTTCGTATTTTAGATGTGCGTGTGTAATGCGAAATGTGATGAGATTGGTTTGATTGTTTGTAACTCTTTCCAAACGAATGGGAAAGCTCGAGGACTGCTCGTGACAATCACAGGGTTATGGGCCCAGATTCGGTGTAATTTACTATCAAAAAACGAGAAAGTTTCGTTCAAATTTGCTTCTTATAGACTTTAAGAGACATCTTCTCTTGTCTGCTTGTGCAATCATACAAAAATGTTCAAGTTATTCAAGGTTCCAGAAGAAGCTACGGTAATCTCTGGGTTTGCAGTAGAAGCTTCTGGAAGTGGCCTAAGCTGACAAAGATTTTCAAGTTGTCTGAAGAAGCTACCCAAACTTCCAGTCAAAGCTTCTGAAGCTTGCAGACGAAGCTATTCAAGCTTCCAGACAAAGATATTGCTACTTTCCGACGAAGTCCAAGCTTCCAGTTTTGAAGCTGTCCAAGTTTCTCTTGGCGAATCTATACTCTAGATGAAGCTGTTATCTTGACGAAGCTATCGAAGCTTGTAGACGATGTTGTTCAAGCTGCTAGACGAAATTGCCTGAGCGTCAAAGCATCCAGACGAAGTTTCAACGCTTCCAGAAGCAAGTATCCAAGCTGCAAACGGAGCTGTTCAAGCCTTAGAAACAACTATCCAAGCTCCAAACGGAGCTGATCAAGCTTTTAGAAGAAACGTGAAAGCTTGTAGACGAAGTGTCACTGCTTTAAGAAGCAGCCATCCAAAGCTCAAAACTAAACTGCCAAAACTTCCAGGTAAAGCTGTAAAAACTACTCTAAACGAAATACAGAGAGTTATCAAAGCTTCCAGAAGAAAAGTCGCATCCTACAGACGAAGTGTCAAAGCTTTCAGGGGCAGCTATCCAACCTCCAAATGTAGCTGTCCATGCTTCCAAACGTCTTGACTAGGTTGCTTCTTCCAAGCATCTTGACTAGGTTGCTGAAGCCACCCCAGCTTCCAGACAAAGTTGTTCTAGCAGGTTGGCGAAACTGTTTAAGCTTCCAGGGAAAACCGTCCAAGCTACTGTAGACGAAGCTATCCAAACTCCATCTAGACAGAGCTCCAAGCTTCCATGTGGAGCTATTTAAGTATCTAGATGAATCTATCGAAACTCGTAGTTCGAGTTTTCAGACGACATTGTCCAAGCTTCCAGACGAAGCGTCAAAGTATTCAGTATCAGATATCCAAGCTTCAAACGAAGCTGTCCAAGCTACTATGTAGAGCTGTTGAAGCTTGATGACAGCTTATTGTAGCTGTTCGACGAAACGGTTCAAGCGTACTGGTGAAGTTGTCCAAGCTTCTATACGACACTACAAAGACAACTGTTGAAGGGCAAAAAGCTGTTCCAGCTTTTCTACGCATCCGAATGAAGTTGTTCATGCTTCCAGAAACAGCCATCCATCCTCCAAACAAAGCTGTCCAAGGTTCTAGAAGCAGCCATCCAAGCATCTAGACAAAGTTGTTGAAACCTCCAGATGAAGCTATGCAAGCTTTCGGACAAAGTTACAGACATTTTGACGAAACTGTCCAAGCTGCCCGGCAAAGTTGTTCAAACTACGGTGGACGAAACTATTCTCTGGATGAAGCTGTTCAAGCTTCCAGAGAGAACTATCTATGGTTCCAGATGAAGCTTTCGAAGCTTGTTATTCAAGCTCCCAGAAAAAGCGTCAGAAACAGTTATCTTTTTCTAAACAGATCTATTCAAGCTTCCAGGCAAAGCTGTTGAAGTCTCCTAACGAAGCTTTTTAAGATTCCAGATAAAGCTGTCCATGCTTCCCAACAGACGATGCTACTAGGATAGTTGAAGGTTTTAAAGTTGTTGAAGCTTCAAAAAGAAACTATTCATGCTATCCAACGAAACTATCCATACTTTCAGACGAAGCTTGAAGATTCCTAACGAAGAAGCAAAGCTTTTAGAAGCTGCTACTAAAGCTTCAAATGGAGCTGTTCATGCTTGCAGACAAAGCTATCGCAGTTCCTGGATTTAGACGAACCTGTTCACGCCTTCATACACAACTATTTAAGATGAAGAGTCTACAGAAAGCTTTCAAGCTTCCAGAAGAACCTGTTCAAGTTTCCTGACTTATGTTTACAAACTTCCAGTGTAAGTTGTTGAAGCTTCCAGAAGAAACTGTTGCAGAAGTAGTTCTGCAAGACGTAGCTACTAAGACAAATGTTGAAGCTTCCAGACAACCTATTCAAGCTTCCAGAACAGCTTTCAGAAAATGAAATTCAAGCTTACAAAAGAAACCGTCCAGTTGAAGTTCTCCAAAGTTCTTCGGACGAACCTGTTCAAACTTTCATTAGGAGCTATCGCTCAAACGAACTATTCAAGCGTCTCGTCAAAGCTGTATATATTTTTCCCAAGTTGGCAAAGCTATCCTAGCTTCCAACCCAAACTGTTTGAACACCAGAAGTTAGCTATCTAAACTTTCAGAAATCTCCAGAAGAAAGTTTTCCAAATTTTCCAAATTTTTAAATATTTCCAAATTTCAACAAATTTCCAAATTTTTTAAATTTTACAAATTTTTAAAATTTTCCAAATTTTTAAAATTTTCCAAAATTCTAAAATTTTTAAAATTTTTAAAATCTTCCAAATTTTTTAAATTTTTCTAAATTTTCCAAATTTTTAAAATTTTCTAAATTTTCCATATTTTTAAAATTTTCTAAATTTTCCAAATTTTTAAAATTTCCCAATTTTTTAAAAATATTTCAAATTTTTGAAATTTTTCAATTTTTTGAAATTTACAAAATTTTAAAAAATTTTCAAATTTTTATTTTTTTTGTCATTTAAAAAAACTCAAATTTTTAAAATATTCATTTTTTTTTAATTTTCCAAATTTTTAAAACTTTCCAAATTATTCAAATTTTTAAAATTTTCGTAATTTTAAAAAAATTCCAAATTGATAGAATTTTTCCAATTTTCAAAATTTCTAATTTTTTTTTTAAATTTTAAAAATTTTTGGAAGAAGCTCCTAGAAGGATTCAATGAATCTGTCCATGTTTTCACGAAGCTATCTAGTGTTCGGAATGAAGTCATTCCAGGCATTTAGACGCATTTTCGTGAGTTCAAAAAAATTCCACTATAAAAATGTGAATTAATTTTTGTTTATGATAATTTCATCATCGGTAGAAACACTCCGATGCATTCTCACGTCCAAAAAGGGTTAAACAACTTTCCCCGGCAAAACGTTCAAGTCCCAATCCCTCAAGGGCCGGGCAATCGTTCTGCTCCACTACCCCTTCCGGCTCGCAAACCATAACCCTTTTTGATTCATAATCCTCTTACCTCGAGTGAGAGAGACAGAGGAAAAATAAAGAATAAAAACGGAAACAATCCCACATTGCCAAGAGTAAGTAGTGCAGCAGCAACAGCGCCATAGTGCACCCCCCATTCAAGATCATCATCATCAAAAGTCTACGACCCAGTCTGAATTTGTCATTGCTCGTCGTAATCGTCGGGCACACCGAAAAGGCAACTGACTGATAAAAACCAACCATCAACCATCCAACGCCAGCGGAAGGCCAACCGGCTAATTAGTGTCGAACACACCGTTTCATCATCGTTGTGTGTTGCTTTGTTGATTTGATGGACGGTCTTCGAGTCATATGCAAAAAAAACTCAATATACTCCAGTCATTTGGTTGCACCAAAGCTAAAAGGTTTTGTGGCAGACGTACACAGCTAACATGCACAATATAAATGTTTATTTTTGTTAATTTCAAAACCATTTTTTCTGAAATCCCAATAATTTTTTAGAAAATTTATAAAAAATAATTAGGACAATGGCGATAAATGTATAATTTTGCAATCGCGACTTCCTAAATTTCATGTGTGGCCTTGAATTCTACACACGCATTCAACAAGCTGTTCCATCCAGCAGTCTTACCGAACTCGTTCGGCCATTTTTCGAAATTCCTAAGATTTTTTTTTTCAAAAATTAAAATAAATAAGAAAATTTATAATTTTGCAATCAACACAAACAAAATGTTATGTTATGCTATGAATTCTACAGAAAAAAAAACTCGTTTGGACTTTCTTCAAAAAAAAAATCAAAAATTTTAGAAAAAATCATAGACAATGGTTATAAATGTATAATTTTGCAATCGTCACTTACAAAACTTATGTGATGCCTTGAATTCTTCCAACGAGTTCAACAAGTTGTTCCATACAGCAATTTCACCGAACATATTCGGCATTTTTTATAAATTTCCAATATTTTTTTCGAGAATTTCAGAAAAAAAAATCAGACAATAGAATTTATGTAATTTAAAATTTTGGAATCACCACTTACAAAATGCTATGTGATGCTATGATTTCTTGAGACACATTCAACAAACTATCCCATCCATCAGTCTTACCAAACTTGATTGGCCATTTTTTGAATTCTTAAAAAAATCAAAAATTTAGTAAAAATCTTTAACAATGGCAATAAATTTATAATTTTGCAAATCACCGCTAACAAAATTTCATGTAATTCCATGAATTCTACAGCCGTATTCACCAAGCTGTCCCATCCACCGTAGTCATTACCGAAACCCGTTCGGCCTTGAGTGGGGAGCTTCCCTTTCGTTTGGAGGGTACTCTTTTGTCTCAGTGTGTGGGCGTGTTGTTTTGTTGTGATCTCAGCTCTGGTATCCAAAAGTACCGTTCCACGCTTTGGACAATTTTGGACCACGCGAACGCGAGTCGAGTCGAGATCTCGGAAGAAAGGAACAAAAAGCTCAACCAACAGTAACAGATGACCGAGGAGGCGGCAGCGATAATGATGGTCAATGACTGGAGCTCTTCTCGTCGTATGCATGCATGTGATGTGCGTGACACGATGGATTATGTGATGAGGTGTAGGTGCGACCTTGACCATCGTCGTCAGTCGTAAAGTTGTGATGCATGATGAATGAGATGCGATGACGAATGACATATGATCGGATGGATGACTGTTTTTTTTTTTAATATTTTGCTTCATTCATGGGTTTCAACATTAACCAAACCCGCCTTCTAATAACCCAACTGGGAACAAATGACAATATTTTTCGGTTTCTGATAAATATTCTGCCTTTTTTGGAAACACAAAAACGAAAAAGCACTATTACACTCTTACTTGCGGTAAAAACTGCTTCTCTGACGAAGACGAAAACGTTCCAAACGTATTTACAGCTGCTCGATTCCTGCTTCTCTTATCAATAAGTTCCCCTACACGCTAAAAATATTTTAGTTCCCTTAGTTGTCATTCTTAGTCTAGATTCAGTGAGTTTCTCAGTGTATGCATGTGTGTATGTGTCTGTGTGATTCGGTAGAAACAATACGAGAATGATTTTTTTTTCGATCGAGGAAGTATAAAGTTGGTAGAAAAATAGACTGTTGTTTCACTGTTTTTGGTTCAGTGGTGATCTATCATTTTCTCCAAACAAAAATGTTTCAGTGTAGATTTGGTTTTCTCTCATTTTAGAAAATAAACTTTTCCAGTGTGGTTTATCATTTCGTTTTTATCGCAAATCGAGCAATGATTATTTTGTTTTCGTTTATTAAATTTGCAATAACATTTTTACTGTTATTTTTGTTTCAGTGTAACAAGATTTTTGATCCAAATCAATCGAGCTACGATCGTTCTACACTGAAAATATCCTACCTTCGACAATGGTCTTAAACAAAAAGAAAACTTAAACTCGAACTAGGTCGAAAACTGATTTTCATTACTGGCTACTATCCATATCGTTACGATTATAAGAACAAACTTCAAAGACGAGTATTAGATTTAGGTCGGTTTTTAAAATACGCCCAACACGTACAATATATTCCTTTGGTTTTAAGTAAGATTAGGTATGGATTAAACTCTAAACAGACGAAAGGATGACAGTCTTGTGTGTTTGGATTTTTTTCTTCTCATCATTATTCATAGTTCATATGCCTCTTCGCTCACTCTGTTTGCTTCACGAATTCGCCACGTATCAGTGGCAACTTTAACTAACCTCTAAAACTTAATCGCGAGTTTCCCTTCATCATCCACTGATGTCAACCCTTATTTAAAACAAACTCCCATTTACACAACCTACAGCGCGGGACGAAAAATAATCTATTCTTGTGGCGGCATTTTTTTAAATTTTGCCGAAAGTGGGCCTCACGTTACTGCCAATTGGGTGCTAATTTGGAATTTCTAGTAACAATTTTGCTAAAACCTGATCGTTGATTGAGTTTTGGCCACGCGGTGTGTTACGACGGTTTTGATCTGTTGACGCTGCGCACGGTTGTCGAATGTCAAAACGTTGCGTAACATAAACCAGGACACGTTGGTTCCGGAGCTGACTAAGAGATGGTGCTGTTTGGGATGTATCTCACGGATAGATGGCGTTATTAAAAATCATATTTTGTTGTAGCATACAATTGAAAGAACGCAAACACAAACATATTATCAAAACTTAACTAATAAAAGTGGAAAAACTAGTCTAAATCGGCATGCTCTAGCTACAATTAAGAATTTAAAATCAACTCACACATAGATGGCGCAACTGCATTCTCAGTGGCCATCCCCTTTTCCGGCGACCATCAACTGCGTAGCATATCGCTTGTGGGGCGGGCGCCCATATCAAAGCTTCCTTTTTGTATTTGTTTGACACGAACCTCTCCCCAGCCGGACACAAAGCGAAGGGTGTAACATGAATCCAATTCAGGCGAACAAAGCTGGAGCCCCTGGATGGGGCGGGTAATCATTAGAAGCAACCCTTTTTCGCGTTGCCTTACGGAAGGGTCGAATTCAACCCCCACAAAACCAAACGAACCAACCGGAGACAGAATCGGAATCGTACCTACCAACCACCAGGAGGGTTGAAATGGGTTTTCGCTTTTAATGATTTAAAGCGAAAGTGGAAACCTGGGGGATTTGCCAAATGACACGAATGGGGTTCGGGTGGCCCGGTGGGGCAGAATGGGGGACCGAAACATTTCTTGGTAACTAATCCTTGTTTGTGTTGCCAAAACAAAATAGATGAGAGGGGGGGGGGGGGGCTTACCGAGAATTCCTGCCGCCTGGCAACAACAATAAGAACAAAAGCATCTCCTCCGATCCGAACGCGCGGTGACATAAATCCTCCCCATCGAAAACTTATCACATCGTTTGCAGTTCGTTGTTTACTTGGGGGCGATCTCTTAATACACAGACAGACAACGCCCGGCTCAGTTGAAAAGTAATTGATATTTACTTGAGTCGAAGGGGTCCTGAGATGTATTTCCATTGCCTTTTTTATTGCAGTTCCAGAACGAGAAGATTGTTTTTTTAAGAGTTCCTAGCCCAGGTAACATTATTGGTTTTATGGAGGTTTTAAATCAGATTTAAACCCCCAAATTTGTCGTTTGTAACTGCAATGAAGCCAAATATGTTACTAAAGAAAAAGATCAATTAGGTCACTTTCGTAAAAGATCTAGAAGTTGAAAACTCAAAATACCATGAACGGTTTTATTATGGTTTTAATGGTCAAAATACCGGCTTTTTCTGATTCTAAAACGAAGTTAAACCATGAAATTCAGATAAGGTTGAGTTTTTTAAGCATGTGTTTTAGCATAACAGGCTTTCAGCATTTTAGGAACCCTTAAACATCGCCAAACAGGTTTTAGGTTTTATCGTGGTTTTAAGAATATTTATTTGAATTCCAAGATTAATTCAGAATGGCTGATGTCAGCAGGAGCCGACGACAAAACCGAATCAAAATCTTGCAGAAAGACCAGATAAATGTGTTGAAAGTGTGATACTTTTGCAAACAAAATATGGTTGTTCACAAAACTGCGATAAAGCCACGAGAAAACTACATACCCTACCTATTTTATATTACTTCTTGGTATAGATATAATTTATCAAGCTACTTCAAAACCATGATGAAACTATGTAAGTTAAACCTCAAATCGACTTAGATTCATGATTTAAAACCCATCATTTAACCGACAATAGTCTTATTTCGGTTTTAAGACAGTTCCCAATATACAGAGGCAACTGAAAAACAGTTTCTTAATATGTAGTTTACTTAAGAATTGTTTTTTCAACTCTTATAAAGCAAAATTGTTTGTTGGGTTTTAAGAATACCGTCATGTATTTTTTTCCTAGCTCGGATTATGAAAAAATGTAAAAAGATATCGCAAATGAATCCTTTATGTTTCCGTTTCATTCATCTGCCTTCTCTAGGACAACCCAGTACATATCAATAATTCAAATTTCGGCCATCAACTAGTTTGTAATCTATCAGAAACCTTCCGTCGTCGCAGACATCCGACTTAGGCTTCTTCGCTGCCACAGCTCTGCATCAGCTTTTATCCGATTTCAAAACCTCACCAGGCATTGAATAAACATTAGGCAGATGGCAGCGGCGAGCTCGAACCCGCCCGCGATGTATCACGTTGCGAAGGCAATCTTTGTCCGTCGCGTCGTTGTCATCGTCTCGTAGCAGTCAGTAGAACGATCTAGAGAACTAATCGCTTCGTACTGCTAGACTACGACGACGACCAACGAACGATCCTCCAAAAGATTGTCGCATCGAAATAACTGCAATAACTGACCATTCCCGGCATAAATTACCGTCTCACGGTCGGTCGCAGTCGGGCCCGATCCCGATCGATATACTCGTCCGTCAGTATCAGTTCAGATTTCGCGTCACCAATCGACATTTGAGGCGTACTTTTGACGGAGTCAAGCAGTTTCGCGGATTTCTGGAATGTTGGTCAATCCAATCGCAGTTAGGCGAATCAGCTGATTTTTCGTTTTTTCGCACAAACTTTCGGGCTCTTTCTTTTCCCGAAATTTGAGAAAGAGATATTCTGAGTTAGTGGAACAGGGGTTCTCAACTCCTAATTTATTCTGCAAGGCATGTTTTGTCTTTTCCACTCTTGTCTTTCCGACGTTCTGTATTCCGATCTCTTGTATTTCTAGAACTTAAAAAAAGTATTAAAAAAAATATTTTTTGCAAATCCTTCGTTAAATTTTTTGTAAATATTACAAAAAAAATCTCTCTTGATTTTTTTGGTGGAACTCCCAAAAAACCCCAGGCTCTCAGAAGAGCACTAACCACAGATCTCAGGGGAGAATAAACAAGTGAATAACTCACATAAATCTTGGTAGAATAACTAGCGAATCTTTCAATAAAATTAAATCTTTTAACTCTTGGAAGAAATTTTAGAAAATATTTAAAAAAGAGAGAAATCTCCCTTGGAATTTTAAGTGGAACCCCAAAATACGATTAAATCTCTTGGAATAACATTTCTGGCTGATCTCTGAGAAAAATATATCACATAAATCTTGGAATAATTAGCAGTGTAACTATTATCAAAATTAATTCTGGCAACTGCTTGGATGAAATTTTGAAAAAATAAATACAATCGGTTTGGAATTTTTAGAGGAACTCCATAAAAGAATCAAACTCTTAGAGGAGCATTTCTTGCAAACCTCAGAGAGGAATAACTCACATAAATCTTGGAAAAATTACTCTCGGCACTTTCAGCAAAATTTATTCTTGCAACTCTTGGATGAAATTCTTAAAAATATTTAAAAAAAAGTTTCTTTTAATTTTTTCTTTGGTTCTTAAAAAACTCCCGGTAGAACATTTCTGACATATCTCTGAAAAGAGTAACATACAAAATTCTTGAAAAAATTACCAGGTGGAACTTTCAGCAAACTCAATTCTTGAATGAACTACGGAAAACGTTATCATAATATTTAAAAAAAAGTTATTAATATTTTTACAGGCACTGCACTAATGAATTTCAACCAGCGAAAGAACATCTCACGCAGATCTCAGAGAGGAAAAACGCACATACATCTTGAGAGAATTACCGGCGAAACTTTCAACAAAATAAATTCTTGAACTTTTCTCCTAAGAGATAAATTTTCAAAAAAATATTCTTAAAAAACTCCTAAAAGAATTTAGAATTCTCAGAGGAACATTTCTCACCGATCATCGAGAGGAACAACTCACATGGATCTTGAAAAAATCACTAACGGAGTTTTCAGCTAAATTTATTGTTGCAATTCCTTGGGTGACATATCAGTAGGTCGGCTCTAGAGGCACGTTCTCCTCCATTTGGGAAATTTGTGCCATATTCAAAAATCTCTGGAATTTAATGAATTGAAACTCTCGAAAGAACATTTTTCGCAGATCTACGGGAGGAACAAATCACATGAATTCTGGAAGAATTGGCAGCGGTATTTTTAGCAAAAATTATTGTTGCAACTCCTTTGGTGAAATTTTGAGAAATATTTTTTAAAAATCTCTGGAATTTAGGTGGGTTTTGGAAAAATAATTGAAACTCTCGAAAAACATTTCTCGCAGATCTGCGAGAGGAACAACTCACGTAAATCTTGGATGAATTACCAGCAGAACATCTAGCAGAACTACATAATTGGTGCAACTCCTTGAGTGAAATTTTAAAAAATATTTTTAAAAATCTCTGAAATCTAAGATGGATTTTTTTGAAACTTTTTCAATTCTTTTCAACTTTCGAAAGAACATTTCTCGCAGATCTGCGGGGGTATAACTCCCATGAATCTTGGAAGAATTACCAGCGGAACTTTCAGCAAAATTCATTGTTGCTACTCCTTGGGTGAAATTTTGAAAAATATTTTTAAAAAATTCTGGAATTTGAAATGATTTTTTTTTTTGAACCTCCAAAACAAATTGAAATTTTCGATTGGACGTTTGTCGCACACTTGCCAGAGGAACTCGTCCTGTAAAGTTGAATTGCTATGATGCTAAGAGCATGTGACTTTCTCGCCAAAGACCTAGGATCGAATTCCAGCCCCGATAAACTCACTAAATGTGAATTCTTTCTTGGAACTTTGAACTTATTAAAAATTCTTATTCTTAAAATCTCCTTCAAAAATACTTCAGCAGGATTCATTACTTCTCCAATAATTCATACAAGAATGACTCCAGAGCATCTTGCTGGGAATTCTTAGAAATTCTTCCAAGAATTCTTCAAGGAGATTTTTCAAACATTCCTTTAGTGATTTGTCAATGATTATGCCATAATTCTTTAAAAATGTCTCCAATATTCCTCCAAATTTTCATTCTAGGAATTTCTCCCAGAATTCAACTGGGCGTTCCTTAAGAAATTTCCTCAAAATTATTCCACAATCTATGCTAGGAATTCCCACAAGGATTCTTCAAGATTGTTTACTGTGTTCCCTTAGAATTTTCTACAAATGTTTTGAAATTATTTTATCAAAAATTCTTTAGGAATTTCATCAAGCATTCAACCCGGATTTTTTTTCACTCAGTCCTCCACGTACTTTTCAAAGAATTTCTCTGCAATTTTTCCCAACATTTAGAGCAGAAAAGCATCCAAGAATTCATTTAGAAACTCCTCCAAAGTTTCCTACAGATTTTTTTTCTGATTCTGACTCTGATCATTATTAAAAATTCCCGGTTAAACTTCCACTAACTCTTATCCTATTATCGATTCATTACTTCTCCAATAATTCAAACAATAATGACTCATCTTGCTGGGGATTCTCAGAAATTCTTCCAAGAGTTCTCCAAGGAGAATTTCAAACATTCCTGTAGTGATTTTTCAATGATTTTGCCATAATTTAAAAAAAAATGTCAAAGATTTTACCAAATATTCTTCCAAATTTTCATTCTAGGAATATCTCCCAGAATTCACCTGGGCGTTCCTTTAGAAATTTGTTCAAAATTATTCCACAAAATCAACTAGGAATTCCCCCTTCAAGATTGTTTACTGTGTTCCCTTAGAATTTTCTTCAAATATTTTGAAATTATTTTATCAAAATTCCTTTAGAAATTTGATCAGGCATTCAACCCGTTTTTTTTTTTCAATTAATCCTCCACATCCTTTTCGAAGAATTTCTCTCCCATTTTTCCCAACATGTAAAGCAGGAAAGCATCTAAGATTTTTTTTTTGGTTATTGCTTCAGGAATTTCTGGACGGGTACAGCTTGAGATTCCTCTAAGGAATCATCTAGGCATCCCTTAAAGGATTTTAAGCAATTCTTCCAGTTATTTATACAGAATTTCCTTAACAATTTCTTTCATGAATTTCCAATAGTTTTTTTTTCAAGAATTATCGCGGAAGTTCCTTAAAAGATTATTTTTTAAATTTTATATTATATTTGGAAATTTAAAGAGGGACTTTAAAATTCATTTGGCGATTGTAGCAAAAGATATCCTTTAAAAATACTTTAACAGAGTTCATTACTATTTCAATAGCTCATGCAAGAATCACTCTAGAGAATCTTACAGGTACTCCTTCTGGGAATTCTTGAGAAATTCTTCCAAGAACTCTTCATGAAGATTTTTCAAATATTCCTTCGGCAATTTTTTTTTCCAAGAATTATGGAATGGTTATGATGGAAATTTTCTTTGAATCTTTCACCGATTTCAGCAAATATTCTTCCAAGTTTTCCTTCTAGGATTTTGTCAAAGGCTTGGCGTTCCTTAAGAGTTTTTTTTACTACAAACTTCAATAGAAATTCCTCACGGATTATTATTTTAAAAAATTCCCATGGATCTTCTTTAAGAATTTTTTAATAATGTCAAAATCCCTTCAAGAATTTCATCAAGCATTCAATAAGTAATTCTTCCAATAAATCCGTCGCAAATTCCTCGAAGAATTTCTTCATAATTAACAGCGATATTCACTGTAGTAATTTCCTCATATATTTTTAAAGGAGTTCCTTCAATGTTTTCCTAGGAAAAGCACCTACGATTTTTTTTTAAAAATTTTTCAACATGTAGAATAGAAAAGTGTCCAAGAATTCCGTTGGAAATTCCTCCAAATATTTTTTATAGAAATTCTCTTAAAATTCCCCTTCATGTTCCCGGAATTCCTTCAATAACACCTTGAAAGATTTTTGCAAGGTTATCATCAAATCTTTTTTCCAGTTATTGCTTTAGGAATTTCTCCACACGGATTCAACTTGAGATTCCTCTACTACGGCGATCTTTAAAGAATTTCAAATAACTCTTCTAGTAATTTATTCAGAAGTTTTCTCCACGGTTTCTTTCAGGAATTCCCAATATTTTTTCAAAATTTCTTCAGGAAATTCCTCAAAGGATTCGGGGAAATTTCACCAATAATTCAGGGACTTTTCTAATGATTCAATTCGAAATTCCTCCACAAAATTCTTCAACAATACCTTTTAGGATTTCTACAAAAATGCCTCCAAGATAATGTATTGGAATTCTTCCTAAAAATATAGGAACTTTCCCAAAGAATCAGGAATTATTACAAACAAACCTTCAAGGAATTCTTTCAAAAATGCCTAGAATTTTTCCAGGTATTTCCAGGAATTGCTTTCAATATTTCTCCTAGGATCGAAGTTCTCACAAAGCACCAACTATTCTTCAATTATTTCTTCAGGGATTTCTGATAAAGTTATTTTGGGATTTCTTTTTTTTTTATTTTTGGAGGAAATCTTCAAGAATTTACCTAAATTATTCCCTTTAGGAATATATCCAACATTTTTTCCTCTAGCGTTTGCTTCAACGACTCTTTCATAATAATTACAAAATTCTGGCAAAAGATTCCTGCGAAATATTCATATGGATTTTATCTAGAAGTTTCTTCAAATGCTTTGCTTTAAAAAAATCAGAGGATTCCTCAAGGAATTCATTCTCAAGTTCCTATTTTTTCCTTTTTTTTCGAGTGACCCACCATTTTTAAGGAACAAAACTAGCGTATAAAACAGCTAGTAATACCTGAACTAGCTTTACTTTATTTATATTAGAGTATTTTAAATTCAATAATGCATTTCTGGTAAAATACCAAAAATTTTGATTTCTGGTAAAATTCCAGAAATTTTGATAAAATTTGATGAATTTTGGTAGCCAGAAAAACGCTTTTCATAAAGCATTCAATGAGTTCGTTGCCAAATTGTATAGCAAATATTATTTTTAAAGAATTTAACGATGATTCCAAGTAAATTCAGCCGAGATCCAATAAATACTTTTTCTTAAAACTGCTAGTATTTTGTAGTATAATCATTGAAAAATGCTTAATAAGATGTTTAAATGAAACTCTCTTGAAGATGCTTGCGCAGCGCTTGGGCAAACTTTCAGTAATGAACTGAGGACAAGACCGGTGAAGGATTATTGTATGGCGTGATCCGTTAGGTCCATTAGACATCTCTCAGCAATTATACTGGAAATTTTAACTTGAATCCGTCTAGACGAGGAGACAAAGCCATTAACTCGGCAAATATCGTACCATAAGTTTTTCAATAATTTAATTTTTTTTCAGATTTTTTTTACAATTTCATATTTTAAAAATAGTTTGTTTTCCAAATTTATTGTTATCAGTTTCTTTCTACCGGGGTGTAATCAACTAAGCTCAAACCGGACAGATTTCCCAAAACATTGCGGAACATCAACTGCACCGTAGAGCACAATCTGGGAATCTCTGAACCCCTTGCAAAATCAGTAAAAACTGGTAGCCATCTTTGAACAAACATCAAACTCCACCGAAAATTCATCAAATTACTGGCACTGAGGTGAGAGGCCCATATAGCCGAGGCGAGAGGTGAGAGGGCCCATATAGCCGAGGCGGTAAACGCACGGGTATTCAGCATGACCATGCTGAGGGTGACGGGTTCGATTCCCGGTCGGTCCAGGATCTTTTCGTAAAGGAAATTTCCTTGACTTCCTTGGGCATAGAGTATCTTCGTGCCTGCCACACGATATACACATGCAAAATGGTCATTGGCAGAGGAAGCTCTCAGTTAATAACTGTGGAAGTGCTCATAGAACACTAAGCTGAGAAGCAGGCTTTGTCCCAGTGAGGACGTTACGCCAAGAAGAGGAGAGGAGGAGGTGAGAAAGCAACTCTATATAGAGGACTGTAGCATTCAGTAAACCGTGAAAACCTCTGTATTTCCACAAACAATTTGACAAAAAAAACCTTAAAACATCTGATGATTTTTTTACTCTGTGAATTTTAACTGCTAGTTGCTAGTTCTTCACACACTTTTGCCTAAATATGATTCCATCTGCAGACAGTTTTTGGCACTACAGTCTAAGATAGCTCATGAAATCATCGCCAACGTTTCGGCTTTCATTGAGACCTTCTTCAGGGCTCACAGTTTAAATATCTTTTTTTTTTTAATTTCGTTATATTTCAAAAGATACTGATACAAATTTCTTAAATTTCAATTGCTCGCATTACGTCAATAGAGCTCAAATGTTTTGTTGAAACGTCGAAAACAAACTTCGATAAATCTACAAAAAAACCATGAACTTTTGAAAACCTTTTATTTTTTATGAAATTTGTAGAAGGTAATCAAAGATTTCCTTAAGAAATCCGGAGATTTTCAGGGAGGCATATTTCCCCATGGCAAACCCCTGTAGTGCAACAAACCATCGCCGCTAAGTGAGGGGAACGCGGGGTGAAACGAGCCGGGTTCACGACTCAGTTTCAAGCAGTGAACCGCATCCAGCTATGACCGCACATCAAACCCCCGCCCGTAAGCCGCGGTCAGCATTGAGTAAGCAACGTCAAACGCAACTACCCAGATACTATTGCTCTGTTGCTGCTGCTGCTGCTGCTGCAGCTACATCGAAATCGAGGAGTCTAATTGAGGCAGCGGTGGAGGCGGCAGCCGGCCACGGCAGTGGCGTGACAAGTGCGGTTATAGTTTAATTTCACAGAAGCCACGCGCAATTTGTACACTCGGCTCCTCTCGGTCATTTCCAGCACTAGCTAGCATCGAACCTAACAACTGGATGGATGGAGAGAGAGAGCGCGTAAGAGTTTCTGAAACGCGTAGGCAGAATCAGTCGGAATCATGAGTGGGATCACGCGAGGGGGATGATGGTCAGGAAGAAGGGGTGCAATCCGAGATCCGAGCTAAGAATAGAATGAGAAATTTTCGAATCAATAAGGCCTTTGCACGCTCTGGCTGGCTGGCTGGCTGAGAAGTACGACGCACGGCAATTGCGATGCGATGGTTGCCTTCTTGTTGACGCCGGTCGATCAAGGAAGTACGTACGTGCCTCTGCTGGACGTGATTAAATTGTATGTGCTCGGTGTACAGAGGTGGGAACAGGTTGAGTCGGTGGAAAATGCAAGAAACTTTGAGGTGACACCGAGAATAAACCGAATCCTAGGATAAAACTTATGATTCAGTCAAATGGAGGTTTTATCTTGGTTTAATTGTAGCTTTAGGTGTTCAAATTAAGATCTACGAAGCCACAGCGAGATGTACACACATCATTTAGGCATAACCGTATCACAATGAACTCAATTCGGTTTTAACGTAGTCTTATCATGGGTATTACACATTAGTGGTTTTATTAAGGTTTTATAGAAGATTTATGAACAATGAAACTTGTATGAAACCGTCGTAGGCTAACCAGACAGAATCATAACACGATGCATAATTGTGATAGCATTGTGATAACAATTGGGTTTTATTGTGGCTTTATTGATGTTTACACGGTTGGTTTTATCAAGGCTTTGCAACAGAATCCTTGTTTAAATAATTACAGACGAAAACAAAGCAATAGTGTATCTCAACAGCAACAGCAGTATCACAAAAATACTTCTACAAAATTGTAGAACCACAATGAGATAACCGATAGATATACTGTGGGGTTCTATTGTGGTTTTATCGTGGTATTAAGAGCCTGTTTTCATGAAAACCCATCCTGTATTCCCCAGCGTCGCGTCGTCCGCCTCCAGTTGTCGCTCGTGTGCAAACCAGAACAAGATATGGCTGGGTGTGCTGGCTGGCTGGTACGACTTGGAGTCGTCTAGCAGCAGCAAGCAAGCAAGCAAGCACCAGTCACACTGGTGGTGCAAATCGTCTGCCTGCCTGCATGCCTACCTACCCCGATGTGCACACTCAGATTAATCCAAAACGTGAAATATGACTTCCCCCAGTTGCAGTTCTGCTGCGCCCGGGTTCTGGGAAGTGCAAACAGCGCGCGGTAGCGGAAATAGAAGTACGTGTTGCATGTGCACAGTTGCACGTTCGAAGCTGCTGCTGCTGCAGATACATAGGTGGATTCGATATACTTAGACACTTGCCACATGCCGTCTTCGTCTCTAAGTTCCATCTTCGGGTGGCGGTGATTTGAATGCACCTTGCTTAGCATGTGGAGAGCGTCAGAGTTGTAGTATGTACGTACAGAGAGAAGCGAGTTTTCTTGGGCCCTGTTGCTTGCTGACGTCGGTCGTTGTTGTTCGACTTACGAATCCACTTGGACGTTCTTTGGTTGGATTGTGATTTGCGAGGTGCGAGAAATGGGTACTGATCTACGAACAGGAGTTTTCTAGCTCTCTTAAGTGTTTTCAAGTGTTTGTAGGTACCTACCGACGCCCAGAAGGGAGTAATCAGTTTAGGAAGTGCCAAATTGGATTCAAATCAAGATTAATTGGCGTCTAATTGGAAAATATTTTAACCGAAGCTTGTTGGAATCGGAGTGGCCGGGATTTAGCCAAATGAATTACAAATCTTTCTTCTTGTAGAGCACTTTGCTTATTTTTAGACTTTATTATCAACAAATTACCACTTTGAATATCAATAACTACTTTTCAATAACTGTGTTAACGTATCTGTGGGAACAATTGGCAGTCTGTTTAGCTTTAGAAAGGTTCCAAAACCGCTCACAAAGCTTTTAATACATTGAGGTTCTATGAAGGTCCTAAAAACCTCATCAAACCCATGCGATTTTGAATTCTGTTTTTCTCTATCTTCTCAAGTGACATTTTCAAATCAAATAGATTCATACATACAGCCATGAACAATCATGTTGGTTTTACGATGGTTATGAAAACTTCTTGAAAGCAAATTTGTAATCAAATTGTTGAACAGGCAATTTATTCGTCTGGATGATTTCGAACCATTTTATGACTGATTTAGAATAATCCTTGCCCTAATTTTGTAAAATTTTCTAGTGAAACAAAGCTGATAAAAAAATTCGAAAGAATCTCTTCCGAAATTCGGATGTTTATGGGGAATTCTGGACAAGAATTTAAAATAGGTTTCTCAGAAATCAAATGAACTGTGAAACATATTCTAAAGCATTTTCTGGAATATTTTTAGAGCAATTCTTAGTGTGAAATTTTGAAAGTTGAAAAGTATCGGGTTTTCAAACAGAATCAATACTGTTTGAATTTACAGAGGTTAGAAACTTTTTGACTGACATTTTGGATGAAGAATTTTCATGATAAATGTAAAATCTAAAAAGATTTTCAGAAAAAAATGTTGGAAAAGATTCTGGAAAATCTGGATGAATTTTCATGAAATTCCGGTCAAGAGTTAGGATAATTTCATTTCCTTATTATTTCGTTATTCATAGGAATTTATGCCAGAAATAATTTCAGAATGTAATATATCTCTAAAGGAAGAGTTTTCATCGACATTTAGCTCATTTCGATAACATGTTTTGAAATATACCTATGTAAATCTTCTTTATTTTCTTATTATTTTTTCAAAATTGAACACTTTTTAAAAATCCTTGCAGCAAATTTTAAATAAATGTCTGAAAAAAAAACATCTAATGCAATCCTTGTTCCAGCTTTTATTGTGAAATGTTTTCATGAGGAGATTTATGTAAAAATCTTGCATGACTTCTTGGAAAAGTGAACGAAATTCATATGGATAAATTCATGCAAATTTCTTCATCTAATTTAAATTCGCGAATAACTACGATTTTGATTTATTTTTATTCTCTAATTCTGTAGAGTTTACGTCAGAAATAGTTCCAGTATATGATACATCTTTGCAAAAGTTTTTCACAACATGTTGCTGTTTTCGTTGAAATATTTTGAAATTTATTCGAAAACTCAAAACTTTTTTATTTATTTATTTTTAAATATTTTTCCAAATTTTGCACCTTCAAAAAGTCTTGAAGGAAATCTTCTCATGCAGCAAAGGATTTTCATTTTGTTAAAAGCAGATTTCTATAAAAAAAATCTTGTAGTATTTTGCCTAAAAAATCTTGTGGGATTTTTTTTTTTTTGTAGAAAATTAGCCACGATGTATCGAGGAATTTTAAGTAAATTTCTGATTAAGAATTATGGTAATTTTTATTATTTATTTTTACTTCTGGATGTAAATTATTTTTTTGAAAAAGTTGTCCATAACAAGTAGCTGTTTTTAAGAAAATTTTTGAAATTTATTTAAAAATTATTTCTTTTTTTATTCCAAAATTTCAAACATTTTCAAAAATATTGAAGGAAATTCTAACGGAATTTCTTCGAAATTTAATGTACTTCTTGATAAAATTGTAAGGATATCTCCGAATAGTTTGACAATAAAAATCCTTAAAAGTACGGTAAAAATATCAGAATTTCCCATAGATTTTGTTCCAAGTTTCTCAGGTGGTTCTGCTAAATATTCGTTAAAGCGTTTAATGTAATGTTAAATCTTCCTCGGAAATTCGTTAAATTTTTCTTCATGTTTAATACATCCATGTTTGAAAATTAAAAACTTCTACTATAATGTCATTTGTTAATTAATTTATATTTTTGCTTTTTTTTTGTTTTTGATATTTTGCCTACAGAACTAGGTGGCACTGGATGCTTTTTTGTGAGCAATTCCTCCCGAAAATTTTGCAGTGACATGATTTTCATTCGTTCGGAATTCTGCTGGATAGATGCCATCCGAAATGACAGATTTTTTTTCAAAGAATTGTATTGAAATAATCTCCAGATGAATAATCTTGAATTTTTTACAATTTTTAGATAAAATTATTGGATTTTAAATTGTTTTATCAAGTTTTTATCGAAAGACAATAAATTTGAATCATACCATCAATGTTTCAGCAAAGATTACGTCACGAGATAATGTAAGAGTTCAATTACTTGCTCAAGCAGTTCCACAATGGCTCGTTATGCTAAGCTGGACTCCCTCCCTCCCCCTATAGCGTTACGTAATTTGTGTACGATGCCTTACCGAGGAGTTCATAAAGAAATCTACAAAATAAAAAAAATCATCAAAAAGACTGTTTCAGTTCATCTAAGATATTTGTTAAAAACTGTTCTAAAATATTTGTGAGAATGTCATCTGGAAATGCATACAGCAGGAATTTCTTACATTCACTGATCTCTTGAAAATTGCAATTTCTCCGAATGTGTTATGAAATTTTTGAGATTTATTCTTGAAAATTGAACAGGCTTTATGAAATGATCGAAAATATGCCAACAAAATGTTTCTCTTTTTTCATTTCATGTACTCTGAAAACAGTTATTATTCACACAAACTTCTCCACTAAATACTTCAGGAATTTTAGATGAATTAGCTTCAGACGATTTGAAATTGTAAAAAAATCATCACAAATCAAACAATTTGTACCAAACATATTGCTAAAGAACCCTGAGAACTTACTAGGATAAAGAAACATGAATTCATTATTATTATATCTTTATTCTAGTGATTTTCTGTCCTGGAAAAAAGTTAAGAAATTTTTCGACAATTTTACCAATGATTTCATTATCAAATTTTCCGAAATTTTGTACCAAATTGTTTTAGCGATTCAAGCTTCTATTCTTCTGAAAGGTTTTTTTAGATACTTCAAATTCACGAAATAATTGGAAACTCAGCAATAGATTTGTTCAAAACTCATTTGAAGTTTCGATCAGAATATTTACCATCTAGGAATTCAGAAGTTATGAGGTCCACACCTCTTTGAAAGTTTGAATTACTTTTTAATTTTTTTTAATAGAATTTTTTTATCGATAAATCATTTGTTAACACTTCTGGAAAGTGTTCCACATATTTAGCAAGCCGTTTTCTAAACATTACTAGACAAAAATGTATTTTTTGGGAAATATTCCATTGTATGTTTTTTAACAAATTTCGTAAAAAAAAACTATTCCGGAGATATCTTAAGAAAATTTATCTAGGGAACCCTTCCGATAATTTTTCAATTTTATTTAACTTTTTCACGATACCTTCAAAATTACTCTATGAGTTTCAACAACAATTCTGAAACTATGTTTGGAAGTTAATCATACAATTTATTCTAGAAAATCCTTCATTTTTTCAGCGTAGGACCTTTAGAGTTCTTTAGTCAATTCATTTTAAAGTTCCTGCAGATTCTTCCTGTACTACAACCATAAAATCCAGCAATAAGTACCTCTACTTCCCTTCAGAATTCCATTGATTTTAAATGAAGATCTTGATAGATTGTGTGCGATTACGCTGCATTTTTGAACATTAAAAGCAATCCTTGAAATTTCGACAACATTTATTAAGAGTTCCACTAAAACCTCTTAAAAACATTTTGACTAACTTTTTTATTTTTTTTTTTACCAAGAAACTGTTCTTAAACCATTTCTATTGATTTTTCATGAAAACTTCTGGGAATTGTTCCGTATATTTCTTCTAATATTACTACAATCTTTTTTTTCAAGATTTTGACTGGATTTTTAACAAATTTCGGGAAAATACAGAGATATTTCCAATAAATTCACCAGGCGACTCTTATGAAACTCCTCAAAACTTCTGACAAAATTCTAATAATATATCAACTCAAAACTTTTTTTTTCAATTCAGTCTGCAAGTTTGCAAGACTTTTTTTGTCAGAAATTTCGTTTACAAATTTTTTTTGAGAAAATATATTTTTCTAAAAAAAAATCAGATAGATTTTTCAGAGCTATAACCAAGAATTGCAATAGTAGGTTATAAAAATGTCTGCATGCATTCCGCATTCAATGGAACTTCGGCAAGGTCATTGATAAATTATGTGCCCATTTTTAGATTGGAAAAAAAATCCTGAAAAAAGCATAAATCTCACCGAAACAGGTGCTGGCTGGTGAAATTTTGAACTTGAAGCGTGATATTAGCAATATTGAATTTCCAAAATCAAGCAAAATTCAAGACTTTCAGCAGAACTGTCACTCAACAATCTTAACCCTAAAAGGGATACCTGGGGTCCATTGGACCCCAGGCGAATATCAGAGCTCGTCTTTGATGGAACACACTCAGCGAGGTGACGAAACTGAGGCCATGAAGGTATCCCTTTTAGGGTTAAAGACACATTATATACACGATTATTTTTATTTTTCTTCCAAATAACTAATATGAATCCTTCAGTTGTTCTCAGATATGTTGAATTTTTTCAGGGTTATAAAATTGTGTATCTTTATTTATTTAAAAAAGTATATCTTGCCATATTTAAGTATGGCCTTTCTACCAAATTCAAGACAAATTTTAAAAATGATTTTATTTTATTTATTTTTTCTTCCAAATGATTATTATGAAGCCTTTAGGTATTGCCACACATTATGAAGCCTTTAGGTATTGCCAGACTTTTTCGGGAATTTAAAATAGTACTTTTTAAATTGACTAAAGAAACACGCTTTGGAAGTCTTGAAATATTGAAGCATAAAGCACTTAACGAAGTTTGAAATAAATTTAAAACGTTTTTTTTATCTTTCTCTCATATGTCCAACTTTCAGATATTCCCGTACATATTAACCTTTCTCAAGGATTCAAATCTGTGCCTTCTAAATTTAATCAGAAAACACAAAATTTGAGACATATTTTTAACGATTTATTTTCAATTTATTTTTTCCATTTTTTCATTTTTATTTTCTTATTATTAAAACGAATTACTCAGATATTCCCATAAATGTTGGATTTTTCCAGCGATTCAAAATGGTGTCTTCTGAATTTAATAAGAATCCACGTCAAAAAATCTTGGAATGTTCTGGCATAAAAGCCTCTCAACGAAATTTGAAATAAATTTCGAACGGTTTTTCATTTTTTTTTTCTAAATGACTAACATAAAACCTTCAGGTACACTCAAGGATCCAATTATGTATTAATGTCAGTATGAAATGCCGTAAAAATCTATCGGAAATTCTTCAAGAATTGTTCCAAAGGCATTCGCAAAGTCGTCCAACAGTTCTATCAAGGCGATTAGTTGAATTTCGCTAGCAACACCTCTGTATACAAATCTTCAAAGTTTCCACCAAAAATTTTCAAAAAAGAAAGCTCAGTCGTCCCAACAGAAGTTTTTGATGAATTTCACCAAAAAACTTTCCAATCTTTTGCCATAGATTCTTTACAAGATACCATCAAAAGATGATGTTGATTTTTTTTTTCAAAAATTTCTTGTTGATTTATTGTATCAATAATTTTCGCCAGAAGTTAAAAATTTATTACTACATTACAACCATACAGCGCGTTAGTATTAGTATACCATACATAATACATGAATTACTATAATTTCACCATGAAATTTAGCTTGTGTCGGTTACCTAGCATTCAATTTGCTTTAGCATCTGATTCCTACAATCATTTTTGGAAATAGGAATGATTTTTGTCAAGTGTCAAAAGGAAATTTGGAAATTTCCGCATATCCTACGTAGAAAACATCATAAAAAGTCCATGATTGACATCCTTCCCTCGGACGCCCGCCTACCTGCTTGTTTGTGGTCTTTTTTATCAGCAACGATTAAACTTTTTTTTTGTTATCAACGGACAGCAACGCCGACGAAGTGGAAGCGAAACCCCAGTTTTCCCCCTTGTATTAGTGAGGCAGACGAAATTCGACCTTTGTTTGTGTTAGTACCAGCAATAGCAACGCCGTCGAAACGAGAATAGAGAAAACCACGCGCATCGTACACGGAGAATAAAACACTCAAGTTTTTGAGTGTGTTCGTTAAGTTTTGTTAGTATAGGAGACTACGGGCACGTAGCATAGTGACGCGTTTCGGATATGTCGCATCACTATGCCGACGGCCTGTGACGAGTGATGGTATATTTTTTAGAGTAAGGAAATTTGAGTTAGTTGGTGGTTTTGGTGGTTGTGGTGAGATAATGATGGTTTGTGATGGTGTTAGTGGCAAATGTGAAAATCAAAAAAGCATTGTTTTGTTTTTAGTTCAGTGTTAAAATAAAAAATCGTTTGCAATTTTATCTAAACAACTCATTCTTTTATTTTTGTGTGTTTTTTTTTTCAATTATTTTGTTAATAAATCATCGAATAGTATATAATTTAAAAATAATCAAAAAAGTAAGTAACTTTCTAGTTTATTTCTAATAAAAATTAAAACAATTTCCCTCGGGCCGAAGTCGGAAACGAGGGGCTCCGCGTGAACCCGGCGGGCCCGAAAGCGTCAAGCCTCGGCAGTTCACGGGGGGTTCACGTGGGGCCACGGTTCACTTCCGTTCGCCACGCCGGGCGCTAGCTTTTGCTTGTTTTGTCTTTAAGTTTGTCGTTTGATCTCTTAAATCGAAGTAAAAAGAAACGTACTTGCGTTTGGGTTTACACGACTTTTGTGTTCGTTTATCGATCCTTTCTTAAATGCTTGTGTCTAACTCTTGTCTGCTGATCTTACAGGTTATGGATTGCTCAAATTTCGTTGCTTTAAAAAATATACAATGTTCATGCGCTGTTTATTGATGTTGGTTTTCGCATTCCTGAAGCACTCTACTACACAAGTGTATAAGGTTGTCTCAAAACTCGTTAAACTCAAAAACTTAAGTGTAATAATTTAACAAAACAAAAATCAACATAACCAACAAAGGTGTATAATATTAATTTAAAAAGGTGTTCGCTTTTCTAAATGCACAATAATAATATATCAAAATAATAATAGGTTTACTTTTATATATAAAAATACAATAATAAAAAATGAGATAACTAAAAGTGATACGACTAACCACTAACTATAAAAAGGGGTAAAATGAGTAATATGTAGCAAAAACACACACAGAAATATGACGACTTGTTTGCCTTAAACGTTAACGAGATACTTTCTACAGACATAAAGTGTTTGTTTCGTTTCATCATATTCAGTAAAAAAAAAGCTAGAGCACGCAACTATGACGCAAAAAAAACTAGATACAAGTGTATAAAAACAGGATTTCTCCTTGGCCTTACAAGTAAACGAGCAAAAAACAAAAACAAAAAATCAGTAATACTGCACTGTAAGAATTTAAATGTGTTGAAAACTGCTTTCCCCCTTTCGGTAAGAAAATGTCCAGTTTTCCCTCAGTAGTTGCGCACAGGAGTCGCAGAGCTTTACAATTGTTGAACACAGATAGGAAACATTAACACTACTGCGTGGATTCGAGAAGTTTGACTGTGCGGTCCTCTCGTTCTCTTCCCTAAACTTTATCTCTTCCCTCTCTCTCTCTCTTTCTATCTCACTCTCTCTAGCCTGCAACGAATCGCGCCGGGCGGGTGCAGTGGCATCGCAGTCGAGCGGAGAGGGCGCACCAATCGAAATCTAAGCGGCTACGGGAATAAATAAGCAAAAAATAGGAAACGTGCACACACACATATAAGAGAGAAAAAACGAAACAAAAACCATTAGAATAAATTACCGGCAGTTGAGTTCTTTAAAAATGATACCCTATCTAAGGAAAAATACGTTACACTCTCTTTAAGTAGAGAAATTTGCACGCGCGAGAAGAAAATACCGGATTTTTTTTTCAAAATGGAAAACGCGGCTTGATCTATGTTACATTTTGACGTTCCGAATGCGCTTCCGATCCCACTGTGGGACGGATCGTCCGTGCTCGTGTTGGATCGTGGTTTTCCGCTTTCCGTCTTTTCGTATCAGCGCAAAAAATTTGGTTTTTATCCTCGTAAAACGCTACAAAACAGTTCAACAATTTACCTAAATATTTCGTTTTAAATATATGTGTTCTACTAAATGCCTAATTGTTTATCGCCGTATCCAATTCTGTTAGATTTTTTGTTTACCAATTGTTAAGTAATAGATTATTTTTCATGTCTCGATTAGACGCCCTATTGACCTTAACCACAGACAAACAGACGTAACACTCTGATAATCCCCATCGTACATTGATTTAACGGTCTTTTTCAAAATTTGATAGGTGGCCAATTGCCCACCTATGGCGCTCGCATCGTTTTTGTTCGAGTTTGACGTTTGCTCACTACCGCCACCTAGTTGATGGTCGGCCAAACTTAGTCCCTTTAGCATTGGGCGAATATGTTTCCGTGACTATGATTTGAATCGGAAATTGTTCGAAGTGTTACGTCTGTTTGTCTGTGCCTTAACCCTACACGGAGATGATATTGTTTTTCCAACGTAAAAAGTAATAGAAACATTCGTTTGCCATGGTTCGCCACCCGGTTGAGCCGGGCCGGCGACGACTTAGATTCGTAAGATATTCGTAAGTGTAAGTGTATGTGGGTGCGAAATGGCAGTTGTGGATCGCGCCAGTCGACCAGGAGCGACGTTTCGGCCGGTCTTCGTCAGGGTCGTTACCTGCGGAAATTGTTCGGCTTCTGAGCGATAATTTCCGCTTATAACGAATCTGAACTACGAGGGTGTATCCTCGCGTAGGCCCGATCGACAGCGGCCATTTCCAAGTCTTATTTTATGTACGCTAGCACATGTTTCTTTAAAAATCCTAGAAGCACTAGAACAAAAACTCCTTCTCACTAGGAAAAATTCGAATGGGACTTGACTTAACTAATGCGCGTCCACGCGTTTGTATGGGTGTGTGTATCTCTGATTAACCTTCAATGAATGTACGTTTACGTGTATGTGTTTGTGTAATCTAGATGTGTGAACGAACATATACCCTGATAATAGTAATAAAAACACGCTGTCCTTCCTCTTCACTTCTTCCTCGACTTTTCGATAATAGGTATGCATAAACATATACAAACCGGACGGTCCTGACTAGGATAATAATTCAGGGGCTGTCCGAAGAGAGATAGAGTGCCTACACTTACAAAAAAAAAAATCAATCGTAATTCACAATACTAACCCTTACTTATCCACTTGCAATAACAATTGTTCAGTCATAATGAAGTCAAATCGATTTGTTGCATTAATCAATAGCTAATAATGAGTCGCTTTCACTCTCGAATACCCCCGCGATCCGAAACGCGAATCTCCCGCGTCCCGCAAACATGCATTGTAGTGTAATTTCTGTCGTAATAATACGTATAAAAAGCTGTGTGTGTGTGTTGTTTTGTCTCCGTTCTTCCTACCCTACAACAATCCTGTCATAATCTCCCATGTGTTCTGTTCTTCTGCGTACTCCTCGCAAGTCGTCAATTTAGGGCGCGAAGCGCAATACTTCCCCCTTCGTTATCAGAACTCGTTATCAGAGCGCTAAAAGAATTCTTACTTGACTGTTCTTCCCGTTGTTGCGTTGTCGTCGTTGTCGTACCCTCCGTTCTGCACGTACACGCGACCGCAAGCTGCTGCACGTGCGTATGTGTGTGCAGCATGCCCTGTTCTCAATTTCTTTGTCGCGTTTCTGGCTGGTTGGCTGGTATTTCCGCGCGCTTTCTCCGCAGTCCGCGTCGCGGCGAAACAGCTGGCTTCCAGATTGATAACACACATGTTTTCATCATCGACGTCCCACTCGACGTCGGTCGTCTTACTATTCAAATGCGCGGCAGCGACGGAAGAAACCGTGTCACCACAAGCAGCAGCGGCATTCTTGGGATCAACGCAGAAAAGTTCTGCCGCGTGACGGCGTGACAGAGAGACAGAGAGAGCACCCGCCACTGCTGCCAACCCACTCACACATGCACACAAAATCACCCCTCCTCGCAGCGAGGCAGCGCAGTTCTCGTCGATCTTCCGGTTTTTTGCGCTCGGGTTCATCGGCTTCGTTCTCGGTCATTTCGGTTGATGGTCCCGAGGAGCTTCCCGCTCTCGCTGCTGCGTTGTTGTCCACACGATCTAGAATTGGAATTGGAAATAGTGTTGTTCTTTATATGATCGGAATTATTAAAACGAGTGTCAAGAGTTCATCGGATCCTTTTTTTCTAGGCAGGCAAGGCAAGCTGTTATTTTTTCCGGTTCGTGTCGCAGTCGTTGATCATGGTGCGTTCGTTGGTTGGATTTTGGCGGTTGGCTTAAACTGGTTCACAGCCCTGTTGCTGTTGCGATTGGATGGATGGCGGTGATTCATCCGAATCGAAACAGCGAACAGTTTGAATGCAGATAGACGGGCAGAGGAGCCGAATGGTGATGATGGGCGATTTAGTCATCACTATTTTCGGGATGGCTATTTGTATTTATAGGAATGGAGAACTCGTTTTGGAATCGAATCGTTCTGGGAGGTTGATACGATTGATAAACGGTTGGTAAGTATTTACCAAGCATTGATAAGCGACATATACTAATTGATGTAAATGAATCATTACCGGAGAAACCCTGCAGGGTGGTCCAGCCACATATCGCGCTCCCTCGAAAATCGTTCAGGTTAGTTCGTATTGAAAATAACCAGCGCGGGTTCTCGAAACATGCCTGAAGGATTCTGGAAGCATCACATAAGGAAGTTGGACGCAACCCTGAAGGAATCTGGATGTATACCTGAGCGATTTTGGAAACATCCCTGAAGAAATTATCTCAAAGGAAACTTGAAAACATTCCAGAAGGATCCTGTAAACACCCCATAAGGAATTCCAGAAGAATTCCGGAAGCAAAAAGTTTAGGTGCATCAATAAAAGGACTCCGGTAGCATCTAATAAGGAGTTTAGAAGCATCAATAAAAGGATTCTGGAAGCAGCTCAGAAGGATTCAGAGAGCAACCTGCAAGAATTCTGAAAGCAACCGAATAGGATTCGGAAAACATCCCTGAGGAATTCCGGAAGCATCCCGAATTGTCTACTGGGGTAAGTCTACTATATACGCGTTAAAACGGATGCTCAGGGTTGTTCGGATAGCAACCCGACTAAAATGGTTCTCGAGAGTCATCCGACCGGTACAAGAAGACGTGGTGCGTAGCGAGCACGAGGTGGGTCGACCAAGTGGAGAACGATCTGCGGATCCTACGCAGAGTGCGGAACTGGAGACAAACAGCCATGGACCGAGTAGAATGGAGACGGCTACTATGTACAGCAGAGGCCACCCCGGCCTTAACCTGATCGGTAAGGTAAGTAAGAATTGTTCCGGATGAAATATACAACTTATACTATCCGAAAGGCGACTCGATTTGTGGCTTCTAAACAGATGTCTGGTGCGAAAATGATCTTTGTTGACAATGATTTTGCATTCCGTAAGGGACTAGGGTTGGTTCCGGCCCTCTAACTGGTCAGGGTGAGGCCTCCGGCTAACGAGCCCGCCACAAATAGATTCAGTACACTTTTTTTCAAGCTGGAATGGGCTTAGTCGTTAGAA
Source organism: Aedes albopictus (assembly GCF_035046485.1). Lineage (NCBI taxonomy): Eukaryota > Metazoa > Arthropoda > Insecta > Diptera > Culicidae > Aedes > Aedes albopictus. Next base: position 40,241 of record NW_026917853.1, read on the forward strand.
AAACTCGATACCCAGTTGAGAAAACAAATTAAGTCGTGTTTTGAGTTCAATTTTTCCCATTTTGGTTGGTGGATGACTACTTTCGTTTACAGTCAGGTCTTTTTTTACGCGGTTTTGATTTACGCGGCCGCGTAAAAAAAACTCCATACAAAAAAAAATGTCATCGTCTTATTTTTGCATGATTCGTCGAGAAATGGTGAGACTTAAAAAAAAAAAACTGACTTTTTAAAAAAAAAACCTGACTGTATTTATGTTCGTTTTGGCACGGATTGAGCATCACTAGTGCTTGAATTCGAGTAAATATGAAAAATATGATCAGTGATCAGCGCCAGTGTTGGCAAAATCACACTCAAAGCACACTCATGAACCACTCCTGCGTGAGGTAACTCGCACGCGATTCTGAATCATTTTCTCCCGCGCGAGATTTTTATGCAAAATCTCGCTTTCACGAGTCAAGCACCGAAATCTCGTTCGCTTGTAAAACTAATCCAAATCAATTTGAACGACATCCAATATTGTTGTACGATAGGTTTGCTTTTGTTCTATCATTGAATCCTAAAAACTTCGATGTAAATAATAAGAACACCAAGAAATAACGCAATGAGTGAAATCGCGAGTCAACCCATGTATGATTTTTTCGGCGGTGAGTTTGGCGAGTCAAGAATCGCGCGTGAAACAACTCAAGCATGAGATTTGAGAATTTGAGTTTTTACCAACACTGATCAGCACCAACCACCACTACAGACGCACACGTACAGGGAGCAAAGAGAAATGCAATCAACTGCGATCGCTGTTCCTCACCGGTCGGTTTACTCATGAAGCAAACTGACTGGAGACCACTCATTCTCACTTTCTGTGGTGAGGCGGAAGATGCGAAATGATTCAGTTGATTTATTTGTTGCTGAGAACATGTAAAAACAATCATTTTGTCATTTGCACTGTTATAACGGGATAAAAACCAGATATGTTCATTGCCGTATACACCGGTGAAGAGAGAGAATCAGAGAGCCACACAGCACTGAATCATCGCTCCTCACTCTCAGTAATTATTTTTATTGCTCTTGCTCTCACTAGTGCCACTTGCTTCAGAAGTGAGGTAACAAATGAAGGCAATTAGCAACCGCTTTGGGGTGAAAAACGTCAGTATAAGAAGAGTAAATTTTGCTTCGTTCGGGAAAATACGCTTCACTTTTCAAGCACTGAGCATCATTGTGATGATTTTTTAAGGCACTGGTGAGGATATAAACAAATCAACAGGCTAGCAAGCTTCTTTGATAAGTAAACTTGTTCCTTTATGATTTTCTTGAAGAATATCTATAGCAGGACCGGTAGCGAACACTGGTGGACAGAATAACTGTTCTGATGACCATGTTCAAGAAAATAGTGAACAAGTAAATCTGTAAGTTACAGTCACAGATTGCGAAAAAAAACTTAAAGTGACTGTTCAAGGTTAACAATCATGATTTTCAGTGCAGTTTGTTGGTGGCAGTTTTTTGGCATGCAGTAAAGTTTATATTCCAATTGCTACTTTATAACGCGGTAAAGAGCCATGGACGCACCTCGGTGGTAAATTCCTTGAACAATGAAGAGAACATTGACCAAAAGTCGTTAGGTACTTTTCCGCGGAATTTAAAAATACGGAGTCAAAATAAACGCCTGATTAGAAGAGATTTCAGATGGTTGCTCATGATCTCTAAGTTACAACAGAAATCAGAATCTAGTTATACTATAAAAAAAAAACAAAGTTTCGTGCAAAACTTGCACGTATTTTTGATGGATCTCTTGAAGTTCTCGGAGGAACAACGACACATTCTTGAGATGTTTTCTATCTGACCCTTAAGGTTGGAAAGAGGTTTAGAAGAAATACTTGGAGGAATGTCTGACACAAGGCATTAGAATATCTCTCAAGTGGATTTTTTTTTTTGGAAAATATGAAGTGAAAGAAATAATCGACTGAGCAACTTTTCTTAAGGAAAAGTTAGTAGGAATCCCAAGATGGCCGCCACTATGGCCGACTTTGGCATCTACTCACGGTTTTGAGTGCACAAATCGCACAGACTCAGCGCACCGAATCATCTTACTTTAGGCTCCTTACAAGCAAGAACAAAATAAAAATTATACTTTTGTGCCTTTGAGAACCATGATCATGATCATAAACTTCAGAGTACAACAAATCTGTTTTTTTAAGTGTTGCAGGCAAGCATGGGAAACACTCATTCAATCATTGCATTTCCCTCTGATCTGTAGCGAGTGTAGTTCTTTCCTAGCCCTGGTAGAATTACTGAAAAAGTTTTTTCTAGTATGTTTCGCGGAAAATGCAGATAAATTTGTTAGTATAACTGCATAGATATTTTTGATAGAATTTTAGGAAATTACTATGAAAATCCTAGAAAAAAAAATGTTGGAGAAAAAAGTAATATTTTAAAACAACTCTTATAACACGTTTGCTAGGTGAACTTTACCCTATGGATTCCTCAAGGGATTTTTCAAAACTTCTAATGGAATACCATCCAACTTTCCTTCGCTGATTTCAGTAATAAATCAAAAGATTTCAAGGAAAAAAAAGAGTAGATCTCGAAGAAAGATTTCAGAAGGCTTTATGATAGGATTACTGAAGAAGTGTCTTGAGGATGTTTGGCAAAAAGCACAATTGCATAAAAACAAGTTATAGATATTTTTGCATAAAATTTTAGGAAATTACTAAAGAAATTCCAGAGGAGAAGTTTTGGAGAACGAAGTTAAATTTGTTGAAAAAGACAACTCCTGTGTATCCTCTCAAAGGATTTCTTAAAATTCCTAATGGGAGTTTCTGTAGGATTATATCTTTGATCTCCAGGGATTCTTCGCGGGATTCCTCCCAAGATCTCATCAAGGACATGATTCTGGAATCACTCCATGATTTCTAGAGGAATCCATCGAAGGCCTTTTCCGAAGGTTCATCCAACGTTTTCTCCAGGAATTTCACTAAAGACTCTTGGGAAATAAGGTCGTAAAAAAATTTCAAAATGTTAAGGCAGATTTTAAGTAGGATTGCTACAGAAATATTTTGAGGATTTTGCGTTGAAAATGATAAAAAATGTATTACGGATACATTTTTTTAATGTTGTTTAATGTTTCAGTAATACGGAATTAAGTTAGTTCAAAAGATTCACCGTAACTTCTATAAAAGATCTGTAAGGCAAACTTTAGCTCAGGGTTTTCTCTAGGGTTTTTTCCCCGGAAAACGGCAGAGATTACTTCTGGAGATTTATCTAAGAATTCTTATCGAAATTCTTTTCATATTCTCTTATAGGATGTCTAAAGACTGGACTCGAAAACCATGAGACACACAAAATAATGTGTAACTCTCTTGGCGGATCGAATGAGAAGTTTACTGCAGGAATTAAACGGCTACGTAGTCTTCAATACGGAAAACAAGATTTATTGTTTGCCCGACGTTTCGACACTGGCGTTTTGTGTCATCTTCAGGGGTGGCTAATTGTTCGTTTTTGGTCTTATGTTTCGTCTAACTGTAACTATCTGGTTGTTTGTTGTTGGTACATGACAATTTTCGTTTGTCTAGTTTTGCAACAGACTGCATAGCCGTATAGTTCCTGCAATAATGTGAAACTTTTGATTGCGTGCAATCAAAATAGCTGACGAGGAATAGCATGTTATGTGTAGTTAATACCATAAAAATTTCATCAAAATAGGATTAGTATTGGCGCAGATATTGTCAATACAATAAACTTTGGGCATCCATTTGAAAAGTTATTGTTAGCTCATCAAAATTTAACTGTAATTACTCCAATTAAAGCATTAAAGTGGAAACAATTTCATCATAATCGGTTCAGTACTTTCTTAAACAATTCAAACCAAAAAAAAAAGTTTTTTGCTTCAAATTTTTGGAAATTTTTAACATTTTAAAATCAGTGTCCACTATTTTGACTGTAGAACTGGCAACACTGTTCCAATTTTTATTAAACTTTGACAGTGTTATTGTTGTGTTAAACTGTTTTCAGTGAAAATTTCATCCATATTGGTTGACTATTTTCAAAGTTAGAACAGTTTGAATTTCTTTATACCAAAAACGTTAAACCACATCTACTTATTGTGACCAGAGATGCCAGATTATTTTATAAAAAATCTGTATTAATACAGAATTTTCTGTATCACTGTGTTTGAGGGTATAGCAGACAGCAAGAGTGCTAGATTTCAATAGAAACTTACAAAAATGTTCTACTTTTATGCAATGAAATTTTTACTGTTATTTATTTTTCTAAAACATGTATGAAAAAGTTCAAATTTTCATAAATTCTTTAAAGTTTAAGCAACAATTTATAAAGTTTTCAACAAAATTTATTGCAAATAACTTCAAATGTTATGCTTTCTGTATCACATTTTAAAAATCTGTATTTTTCTGTATTCTATATCTGACAGTGCTACATATAGGGAATCGCGCCACTTGGGCGATGGCTTCTATATTCGTCTGTTCTCCACTATAACTCAGTCAAATTTGAACCAATTGACACAACTTTTGGAAGGTGGTGAGATAGGTATAGTATCTACCCGTGTACAACATTTCAAGTCAATTGGTTCAAAATTGACTGAGTTATAGTGGAAAACAGACGAATATAGAAGCCACCGCCCAAGTGGCGCGATACCCTATACCAAAAACGCTAAGCCACATTATTTTATCAAAAATCTGTATCAATACAGAATTTTCTGTATTACTGTATTTGAGGGTATAGCAGACAGCAAGAGTGCTAGATTTCAAAAGAAATTTTTTTTTATGCCATGAAATTTTTACTGTTACATATTTATTTTTCTAAAACATGTGTGAAAAAGTTCAAATTTTCAAAAATTCTTTAAAGTTTAGGCAGCAATTTATAAAGTTTTCGACAAAATTTATTGAAAATAACTTCAAATGTTATGCTTTCTGTATCAAACTTTAAAAATATGTATTTTTCTGTATTCTGTATCTTGTATGTAAAGAATCACAAAAATCTGTATATCTGGCATCTCTGATTGTGAAAGTGCTACATATGTGGCTATAACCTTTTAACGGTATGATCAAATGGAATGATATTTAAACAATACACCTACATAAATACCTTAAGTACAGGAAAATGTTCATTGAAATCGGTTCATTTTTCACAGATTACTCCAGTCATTCTGCGTTCCAGTTTTCCCAAAAATTTCGCCACGGATATTCTTAAAAATGCCTCCTGGGTTACCTCCAGAAATTCCTGTAACGATTCCTGATGGGGTCTCATCCCGGGATTCCTCTAGGAATTCTATTCGATATCTCAGCACGCGTTGCTCTAGCGATGCCTTTCAGGATTCCTCCAGGAAACGCCACAGGATTCATCCAATGCTTACTTCCAGGATTTATTCACGAATTCCTTCTAGGAATTCTTCTATGGATTCCTCCAGAGATACCTATAGGGATTCCTCAAAGGAAACCTGTAGAGGTTCTCCTATCCGAACTGCCAAAAAAAATCATCCTAAGCTATAATTTTACATGAAAAAATCTAGTTTTCAGGCAAGTTTTGAAAGATTCAAGTGAAAAGTATCACAACAATGAATACGTTAACAAATAGTTACAATAAGGCAACAACAATATCTGCAAAAACACGCTAAAATATTTGAAATTAATCGAGCAGTTGAAAAGTTATCGAGCCAAATTGAATTGAATTGAGTTGTTTTATAGGAAAATAAAAAAAAATCTGTAAAACTCATCTTTTACGTGATTTTGGAAAAAAATCATTGAAGTTTATTCGAAAATTAGTTTGAAAGAGATTTATAAAAGAGATTGAAAATCGGTTGAAAATTGACAGTTATAACATTTATTATTATTTTTTATTCCTCGAAAATTCTACTTTGAAACTTTTGCGTCTCAATCAACCGCTATAGCCGTTTGTAGCTGTTAGATAGAAATGAGTTATGTCCTTTTACAGCTGTTACATAGATCTCCAGGTTATCCAGGATTATTGTTGTATCCAGAATATATTGTTGAACTCATCATCTATGTCTACTAAAACACACTACACCAAGTTTTGAACGTGAAGGATTCTTTGTTACGAGTATAGATCTGAAGGCCTTAACCACATAATACTGAAAGGTGACCTCAGATATCCCTGATGATCTGGAAACTTCTCTCCCATGGCTTGCACTATGTGTATAAATCAAATGGGCAAAATCTTATGTTTGTGCACTTCTGTTGGTACACCATTTCAAATTCAAACCATATTTCTCAACATCAGAATAGTACGGATGATCCAGGATGCCTCTATGATGTGTATACAAGTATCATATGGTCGGCGTTAAATCAGAGGGGACCAAGTAACAAAATTGACGAAAATTAGATTTTTAGGGCATTTGATGTTACAATTAACGAGAGTTTTGGCACAATTTTCTCTTGATTGAGCTGCAAAAGTCGATAATAGTATGCAGTCAGAGTGGACCATATGCTTGATGCCAAGAGAGTTAAAAAATGTGTATTGGTTAAAATCCAATAAATAAAATAGTTTATCATCAAAATATGATACGTTTCTAAATCGTATGACTTCCTAACGCATTTTCTTATGATTATTGATCAAGAAAGCCCGTGAAATCCCATTTTATTATAGTCAATATCGTATTTTACAGATCATCGTGTTAAAGCATATTGTGGCATTTCGCGTGCAGACAGAGTGGACCATGTGTCTCTAAGAAAAATAGTTAAAATTACCTTATTCTTCGTAATCCTTTCCAAATCAAAATATGTTTGTTTAGTAGCTGTTGGGCATCGTATTGAAATGTACCAATACCCGTTTCATGAAGAAATTGATTTTACCGATTATTTAAGAATTGTATACTTGGTTCACTCTGTCTGAACGAATTTTTGAAAAATGCCAGTCCTCTGAATAAATTGTTATGAACTGTGTAACTACAATATTTCAAAAACGTACCGAACTATGAAAATACATTCAAAAGTTGTTAGCTATTAAATGCAAGTTAAGAATCTTAAATAGCTCATTAATTGACTACCCTTCATGTGATATGAACTGTTGTACTTTGTCCACTCTGACTGAACATAAAAATTGAAAATGGTAATCAACAGTGTAATAACAGAAATATCAAACTTCCTGTTCACATTATACACAACTCCTATTAACTGTTGTCCTACTAGTGCATTATTTTTTCATCGAATATGTAAAAACTTGAGTGTGAACTGTAGTTGGTTGAAGATTTTCCAAAAACCGTTCCGTCAGAGTGGACTAAGTACACTAAATTACTTAGCCATTTCTCGGTTTCAAGCTTTGTTTTACGTTTTTTCGCGATCAATACAGAGCGATGCTGTGATGAATAGTTATTAAGATTTATGGCAAAAATTCAAGAATATTTGTTGAAAAACTCAAAACTTATAGAGTTGCAAACTTTAAAGTCGTTTTTCTAGAAATTAAGTAAAAGACACATGGTCCTCTCTGACTTCACGCCGACCATATGATTCAACTGATCTTCTATGACTATCAAAACGCACTATACTAAGTTCGAAATGCAACCGATGCGTTATTATCGGTGTAGATAGAAAGGCCTTAACTCCAGAATGATTTGGATGGCCTAAGGTATCGCCATTGATGTGCAGTTAGTCTTTCATACTCTGATTTACATGTATGGATCTAATGAAATCAGTTTTGACATGCATACATTAGTTTGATATACTATTACAGGTAAAGGCCTTACAATCACAACTTCAGAGCTTTTTTAAGTTGCCTAGAACATCACCAGGTCATGACTACCATCATTTCATGTATTAAAATGTATATTTGAATGTAATTCTTCAAGTTTAAGTGATTTGAAAAGTAAACATAATTATTCAGTAGACAGAGTTCAAAACTCGTTTTGGATAACCTGGAGATTTATGTAACAGCTCTATGAGGACATAACTCATTTCTATCTAACATCTACAACCCAAACAAGGAGTTTTGGGCAATTTTCACTAAAATATACCACATTTGCATAGAAATATTACCCGAAATCGAGCGAATAACAAGTGGTGTACACTACATTTGCATCTATATCTCCAAAATGTTCTAGCATAACATAATCTCCATACATGCATATGATAGCACAACTAATCTCCTTGATAAAACATTTTGGTTTTGAAAATCCACCCACTGGGTCAACAGCTATAAGTATAACTATGCAAAACAGTTGACCACTTCCTTTAAGGGTTAATAAACGCTAAATGAAACGTTGCAAGCCAAGTGCTTGAAAACATTTAGTGAGCGTTTCCCATGCCTGCTTACGGTCAGCTGGGAAGGGAAGGAATGTTAGTACGATCATCTTTGTTACTAGGAACCAAGTGTCCTTCTGGGTTTCGATGATTGTCCTGGAGGCAAGCATGGGGTAGAGTGAGCAATGTACCTGGGATCTGCCTGTAATTCTCGTCTGATTTTGAACTAAGCTAACCCAATAAGAAGTTAATGCACTCGCGTCAAAGGATCATACGATCTCTGATACAACAGACTAATTTCCAAAAATTAAAAACTCACGAATGGTTTGCTTTTGGGCATCAGACTAACTCATTGCTAAAAGCAGCAAAAACAATAAAGTAGCAATTTGAAAACATTGTTGCAGCTGTACATCAATCGTCAATGAGAAAGCGCCAAAAATTCATCATTTTGCAATACCTTGTTCCCGAACGGATCTAATGATATCTTGTCATATCCATCTCATCTGCTGTCATCGTGTCAATCGAACAGTCGCGAGATAAGACTTGCTTCGACGAAACAAGACAACTGAACTGAATTTTTTCGTTGGAAAAATTACATTCTTATCATCTGCTACCCTTCAATGAAATGCAGTCATTATTGGTGCACCTTCAGTTGGCATCACTTCCACACACACACAACGCTCCACATCAAAACATTCTTGGAGATTAGAACATCGGCATTTTTTGGCCCCCGTTCGTAGCCCTTGCCCAATGCTTTCGAATGAAGCACGTTCCGCGTCTCTCGGAATCGAAACCACCTCCCACCACACACGGGGCCCAACCCGGAAGCTCATTGGAGCTTTTTTCTTGTCCAACTGCTGGCTGCACTCCACACGCGGGTGCTCATGTTTTGCTTCTTATCTGGCGGCGGCGACGACCGACAAGTTCCTGGAAACTGTGTGCGAATGGCCGTCTTCGTCGTAACCCTGCGACGACGAGTTAACAGCACAAGAAGAATGGCAAACTAATAAGGGCACGCGCGTGTCTAGCTGCGGTATCCACGCGGGCAAAGTTGGAGAATTTGGGAGCCAAGCAGGATGGGTAAGGTCGCTTTCGCAGAAAATTTCTGACTGAACTGTGTGTGGGTGGCTGACGACGAGTGCTTCAGTGGTTATCGAGTTAGCCTCATTTACACTTGAAAGCTTGAAAGTCCTCTACTGTAGGTGGGTTACAGTCGTGGGAGAAATTTTCTGTATTTTCCGCGAAAATTGGCGTGGATTTCAGCTTGTAGTTAGTACAAATTTGATTAACAGCTTCGATTTGGGGATGGAATCACCTGTGGTGCTGTGGAACATTTCTACCACCTGTTGTTTGAACTGCCATTTTGGTCGCGACGGTTAGCGCATATGTGCTTTGTGACGAGCGGGGTCTCGGTTCAAAACTACATGAGTACATTGTTTTTTTCTTTTTTATAAACGGATGAGACCCGCTAAGAGTCTGTTTCTATACTAAAATCTCCTTAACGCAAACTTAACTAGTCTACTTCAAATTCAAAACCCCTTCACGTAAGCTTAAGGCTCAATCGCGTCTAACGCTTTACGGAGCCGAATCTTTGTAATAGCCACACAATTCCATCTCATTCAGAAATTCACCAAATAAGATTTCAATACCCTTCTTGTCCTGAATTACGCATTCAGCAGAGCAGATTTATTCGACTTCCAAGGAAAAGCACGTCATCCGCGCTGTGCTGTGTACCCCGCTCTCGGACTGAATTTGATTTGCACCTGGCACACGATGCCGCTGCCTCCGGCTGATCGAAACGCGCCGGAACGTAATTTTCCCATGTAGTAAATTTAATTAACTTTTACAAAGGCTCCCTTTCATCTCGGCGTCTCGTCGTCGTCGTACCTACTGTTCGTCCTCGCTCGATATCGGTCACTTAGGATGAGTTTTTTGTTTGTTTTGCAGGCGGTGCGCTCCGGGGTTGCGGTTCACCAACAACGGTGTGTAGCAGCGGTAGCCATCTCCCGCTTACAACTCGCGAGCGAGCGCCCGGTAGCCTGAGATTTCTGGTGATTGCTTTTTTGGTTTTGGGATGAAAAGTTTTCTGATGGAAGATCTTGGTGGAAAGGTAGGGAGAGATTCCTTTTCCAGCAGGATGGTGATGTAGGATAGAAGGAGAGATTGATTCTTGCGTATTTTCTCCGGAATTGGGAAACAGCGGAGAAAGGTTCGATTAGGGTCGGTACAATACTGGTTTGGATAGGCAAAAAGCCTGTTTTTTTGTACTCTGAGTTTAAAATTACGGACTGTTCGACAACGTACTGCCAACCAATATGCATAATTTTTGCAAACCTGAATTGGGTCAGAAATCCGTATCAAGTAGCAATTAATTATGGATGTAAACCAATATTGCAATCATCTCAGGTCAACGGTAAAAAAGATCCAAAGGGGATGCTCGTTCATGTTATGTTACAAATGATAGAATTTTTACAGAAATTTGTCTGAGTATTCATTGCCAAACTCTACTAGAAATTTTGGCTGAAAAATCTCACGATTTTTAAGAAATTTATACAATACAGATGTTTTATTTTGAAAAAATTAGAGGAAACTTCTGTCGATTATTTTGAAAAATGAATTGATTTTTGGCCTTTCTCAAATTATTTCCCAAAATAATTAATTGTGTAATCTGATGAATGAGTTTGAGGAATCCTTCATCCTTCTTAGATGTTACGTTTGGTGCACCACGATGGTGTAGTGCACGCTTAGCGAGCCTGTCTGGTTTATATTGACCCCAACATCCTATTAAGGTTAAAGATATGCAACTGGGAGCCAAAGAATTACGACGAAATGATTTAATGTCACGATATTCGATGAAATACCCATCAACACGATGATATCACCATCTGGCATAACTCAAAGATAAGATATAATTCCCATCACTATCACTATAAATCCAAAACCGATTCAACTTTCTCTCCCTACCCTTTATCAAAACATGCTCTTATCTACATTCGACTGCTCGCGCCCTTTCCTACTTCCCATCGATAGCACACATTCACCACCAGACTAGCCGACTGGCCGACAGTGCCATCAATTACCCTGCCCATCATCAAACCTACCCCGATTCACCCGTTCAGCTCCCCTTTCCAATTCCGATTAGGCGGTTAGAATTTCTAGCCTAAAGCTCGCGTTTACTCGCCGTCTCACCCGAGCAAATGATATTAATTAAAGACTTTGTTCGCCGGACCGATCCGTTTTCGCTCGGTTCCGTCCCGTTCCGCCCCCTCGCAGAAGCCCGATCTATGGCACACCGCAATTAGAGAACCCCCTTCCCACGGGTTCGGATCGGACTCGCGCCACCCGCCCTGACAAAGATTGATTAACTTCTGCGGCCTCCTCCGCGTTCTGTCCACCCGCCGAACCACCACGCGCAAAGCCGAAAATATTCTAAATGTCAAATGAAATCGATTCAGGCCCGCACGTACGGGGGCAGAGTCCACCTCGCTGGCTTAGTCAGTCAGTCAGTCAGTCAAATAGATAACTTTTAATGGCGAAGCGGCCATCATCGCATCATCTATCGGAAAGGAAATCTGACGTGGAACATGAACTGGCGCGCGCTCAAGTCGACCACCATCGTCCGTCGTCAACTAGTTGACACTAATTTCCGAGGAACTCCCACCTCTCGGGCGAGCGCCTCGGGATTTGCGACCATTTGTCATCGAAGATTCGGACAGTGGGCAAACGGCAATGTGTACCCGAGTGAGGGGGTGTGACACGTTTTGAAACTACCCAGACATAATTTCAAATTCAATTGGTTTTGAAGAAGTTATGATGACCGTCATTATTTTTTTTATTTTGGACTTGTGTTGGTCTCAGGGATATCCGGAAATCTGATGGCTGTAAAAATTCTACTTGAGATTACTTCTTCCATACGTCTATTGATGTAACGATCATATAGCTCAGATGGTAAACGATCACTTATTTAGTAACGAGGATGTGTGAGTCTGAATACAGGTCGCTGCAGCTGTTTTTTTAATGTCTCCAGAGCATTGGAAATCAATGATAAGTTGACTTACCAAACTAGCAATCGGCTCTGCAAAGCGTTATAAGCGATTGAGCACTAGGTGAATGAATTTATCTTCAAAAGACAAAGTTATCATTTCTATTGATTCGAGTATAATTAAAGATAATAGACGATTGGCAATCAATAGACTTACAATAAATGTAAAAAATAAAAAAAAACTTTTTGGAAGATTTGTAACATAATCCGACCGAGCTTAATTTTTGATGTATAGTCTGAACCCAACACGGTACATGCCCCATCAACAAACCTCCAACAGATCACTGGTTGCTTTTCTAGCGTTTGAAATCCATGAAGTCGATTGAGATACTGAAGACTTTCCAGATACTGTTCAACCAAATTAAAAATTTGGGAGATTCAGAGTTTTTTTTTAAAATTCTAATCAAATTCAATTAAAACTATGTAATTTTAACAAACTTATGTTAAGATGTTGAGAGATATGTTGAGTTTTCTAGAAACTTGTAACATGTAGAATTAGTACCGTATTACCCCCCTAATTCGACAACGACAGTCCGCTCGCAGTTACCACATTGTTTTCACTACGATAGTTGTAGCTACACAAGGAATCAGATTGGAGAGTCGTTGTATCTTGTAGTTGCTTCTTTTCTTTTTTTGTTGGGTTCGAGGGACTTTAACCCGAAGGTCATTCGTCCCTTAACTCTTGTAGTTGCGCTAGTTGCATTCGAATGCAGGACAATTCGAAAATGGGATGGGGATAATGACGAGTAACTCTGTTGATAGGAAGCCGTTAAGCCCTCGGCACGTTCGATTCAGTTGTTCTATGTTTCCGAGAGCTATTGAAACTTTTTCACAATGGCTGCTGAGTCCATGATTGTCGTCGTCTACTCATCTGCTCGTCTGTATGTCTACCCATAGCTAACAAAACAAAAGACTAACTCGGCTAAGACGTATCGAGCTTGAGCTTGATCGACCACCCGTATATGCTATTCCAGTAAGGTCGGATCAGCCACACTCACACAAAGAACCAATGAGATCTGCCGGGGACTAGCAGGCATCTTCAGTGTGTTGTTCAGTGTGGTGATCTTCTATTTTTAGGCGCCTGCCTCGAAAGGTTGCTGGTCAATATGGGAATGGGAAGGAAGCGATGATTTCAATAGTTTGTATCCATAACAGATCTCTGCGTCTGCACAAATTCATGCGAATGTCGGAGTGTTGGTGTATGGTTGGCAGAGGGTTCACACATTGGCGCGTGGATGCCAGGCGTAAGGTGAAACAACTGTGTGTTCATTATTCTGGAATTGATGCGGCATAGTTCGCTTGATTGCATAACTGATAGGCGTTATCTACTTAGTTGACACTGTGCTGAGAATGTTGGAAATAGGGGAAACGGTTTTTCTTCAACCTGTTTCTAGTTCTAGCGATGACTATGCACAGGAAGTAAATAGAAATATATAAAGTAGAAGGAAAGGGACGAGCCAAGGGCTGCCTACGAATCAGAAGCGTATGCCGCTAGACCATCAAGCCCTTCCAAAAGACTAACTTGTCTAAGACGTATCGAACAACAAGGCCAAGACCGCAATCGTTCAGCTTCCGTTCCATTTCAAGATCAAAACCAATCATCCCCATGGCATTTTCCTCTCCTCGGGACGATTAATTGACCGAACCGGTCAAAAGCGGACAATAACCCAAAGCATGACCACCTTGCATGGTGACACACTCATAATCATCATCATAGATGGAGCAGATAAGTGCGCGGAGTATTTTTTGTTCTACTACGCCACATTGTCTCTAGGCTATCCACCACAGCGGCGATTGGGGAGTCTTCTCAAAGGCAAGCGACGAGGTAGCTAAATATTGACAAATTATTACGTTCCGTGGCGCGTTCTGTCGCGCTTTACGGTGACGACGATGGAGCGAGCGTTCGTGCCAAGCGAGGTGACTTCCCATGAGGTTTCCGTCGACCGACCGTCGCTGTTAATAGAGACGTTGCTGCTTGTGGGGATCGACGGACGATCAGCAACGAACAACGGTACCGACTGACCAACCGTGCTCATCAGGTTCGGTCACCTGGTTCTATGGGTTTGCTAAAACATTAAGGTGCTTTATGGCGAAGGTGGTGAGTTGGTTCGCGATGTTTGTTCGAGTTCCACTTGATGAGGACTTTTTTTAGAACGCTTGACCACATGATGGTCAGTGGATGATGAGGAGGTGAATCGGCTGGGAAGGTGAGTTGCAGCTGACAGTGAGTATGAGTTTCTGAAGGTACTTGAGTTGGATTGAATGATTCAATTAGGATGAAACACTTGACGTAGAGAGCTACATGAGAGGTACATGATTTGAAGGTTGTAAATAATTGCAACCTCAATTGGCTAGATACAAGGGACCGAACAAGGTGGAAATATTCTTTGTGACAACAAAATGGTGTCCCAGTGGGACACCCAAATAACTGCATAATAATCAAACATTTTATTTTAAAAACACATTTATCAGTTTTCAAGTAACAGAAGGATATAGAATACATATCATGTTAGTGTAAGTGCATTTTTTTTCGTAAACATGAACAAATATTAAGAGAAGGAGAAAGCGTCTCAAGGTTTCATGGGACGCTCGTGAACAGAGTACTAAGTTCAAATTAGTTCCACACCAGAGTTTACTCCTCAATGAACACAAAAGGTTTTTGAAACTGTCTCGCCGTAATCGCGCCTAAATTGAAATAGATTTGCTGATAAGAATCCAATTCCGAACAAAACAATCTACATCTAATTGGACAAAGTTGGCGAATGCGTCTGGCAGTAGCTTCATTTTACATTAGCATTTAACGGCTAACAGCTTTCCAGAACACGCTTAGCAAATTACAGAAATTGAATATCCAATGCAGCGAAGCATAAAGCCCCACCTTTCCCGGGGCCAACGTTTAGCGCAACCCCCTCAAATTAGTGCTGCTCCTAATGATTACAAGCAACAATTACCACTTCTACACTCATCCCACGAACGTCGAATCCAGGCAGGAGCGACCCCCAGTGACAACCTAATGGCGACCGTTCGATTGGAAACGGTTCGACCCCCCATCGCTGGCACAATACACACACACATACACTAGGACGGCTACACGGTCTCCCCCTATTATTGTTCGACCAAGCAAACACCCCGAGGAGGACAACAGCAGCAGCAGCGATTTGCTCTCGAATCGCTGCCAAGCCGGTAGTAGCGATGATGGTCGGTCGCCACAGCACCGTAGCACAACATCATCACTATCGGAGAAGGACACTCGATGAGCCTCTCGATAAGAGCTTTTACCTCGTCACCACACCGGCGTAGTCCATTCCACGTCGATGACGACGAGGACGACCGACGGACGTCGGCAACAGCAGCGTCACCTTTCGTCGTTGTGTGTGCATGGTACACTCCGGAAAATCGTCACGTTGATTTAAGTAAGTCGAAAGTGTTAGAGCATTTGAAAGTTGAACACTCCATCAAATTAATGTAAAACGTGAGAGATTCATGAAAAAAAAGTTGAACATATACCAAAAATCTAATAAAATAAAAAATAATTTGAAAAAAATCATTACCTAAACAATATGTCGACACATAATAACTATGTGTGCTTTTAGTTGATTTTAGTTTGTTCCCAATCAATGCAAAACCAATTTTGTCTGGTCAGAAATATGTGATGAAATTTCTTGATTTTCTATTGACTGGAGCTCAAGAAAGCAAAAAATTACCACACAATACACATTTTTGAATAACCAAAAAATCTCATAATAAAGATTGTTGCACATATATTTTCTACTACAATTTGTACCATGATGCTATGTTTTTATGGTGTAAATTCCAGATGAAATAGTATTTACAATTTGTGTATTTCAGTTAATTCAAATACCATTTCTATCTGGAATATGGGTCCATAGGTCACATAAAGGTTATGTATTTCAGATCGAGAAATTTTAGAATTCAAACAGTTCCCTCAGTGTAGCTCAGTCTCAAGCAAGGAAGCGTATTATGCGCCCAACTACATGCATATATGAAACGGAACGGTTCAGTGTTCTGCCTGCGTCCCGATCCGTTCAGCCAGTCAGCACCGGTCTCATAGATGCCTGCTGCTGCGGCTGCTGCTGATCATGACATTTTCCACTTTCAGCCTTCAGCTGCCACACGGAAAGAAGAAACTAGCGGCGGTGATGTGGTGTGGTGTGGTATGATGCAGCCAAAGCAACAATTCTCGTTCGGATGACGGGCCTTTGTACTACGACGGCGGCGGCGCGAGGAGTCCCCGAGTAGGAAATACGCATGTGGAGTGTTTGATTGACGTTATATTATGAGGTGCGATTAAGGGTAGGAATCTTGGTAGTCTAAGAATTAAACTTTTTTCTAGACAATCCTATGTAGCAAAATATGTTGTTTGTGTTCTTTAAAGACTCTTCAACCCCAGCTCAATTTAAACAAAGAATACATCTTATTGAATTACATAACTACGACTACTCTACTATAAATTCTCTGTAAGATTAAATATATCCATACCGGTGATGATTTGAAGAGTTGATTTTAAAACTCTCTTAAAACCTTCAGCGTTTTCGAAATACTTTCTTTAGATGCATTACTTTAATAGTTCCTGAACGAATCACTGAAGGAACCGCTTGGGCAATTCTTGCTGGAACTTCTGAAAGAATCCATATAACATCTTTTGAAGAATTACCAGCCGAAACTTGTGAAGTAATTCTAGAAATATTGGAGAAGTTTCTAAAGATATTTCCGAAAATATCGCAGTAGAAATTTTAGAAGAAATTTAAAAAATATGTGAAGAAAATTCTAAATGAATTGCTGAAACAATTTTTGAAAAAAAAAAAACAGAAATATTTTAAGAATCAATGTATGGATTTTCTGCAGTAATTCCAGAAGAAATACTTACAGAAACGCTCAAAGAACACCTGGATTCCTAACAAAACCTCAAGATATATGTATTTTTTTGGAATAAATATCATGGAGAAAATCCAAAACATTTTTTTTACAGAATTTCTGAGAAAATACAGCCTGGCGGCTTTTCTGCTGAAATCTCTGTGTAAATTTCTGCAGTAATCTCTGCAATAATGTCTACCAGCCTTCCTATAAGAATCCTTATAAGAATATCTGAAAGAATCTGTAGCAACATTTCTGAAGGAATCCTTGGAGGATTTCCTAAGACTTTCTTAAGAAATCCTTGGAGCAATTTCTGGAGGAGAAATGTCTTGAAGGAATATCTAGAGCAAAGGTTCCCAAACTTTTTGCTATCGCGACGCCCTTTGACATTTCCAGAAACATCGCGGCGCACCAAAGTTTTTAACAAAGTTTTTTTTTTGACAACTTCCACTTTACAGTGTGCAAGACAAAATCGTGAAACACTTCTCTAATATCATGTTTTCAGTATTCAATATTTGAAAAACTAATATTTTTTTAAAATTAATTTCTCAACGATAGTTTATATATTTGTTAGATTTCAAAATCATGTTGATTTCATCATATAAGTTTTAAGAATAAGAAGAAACTCAGATGAATAGGTAAAACAAGCTGCTGAATTTCAATGCAGGTTTGCTGATCTGGTAGTGTGACCTTTTTGAACCGGTTTGTTTCATCAGTACTGCCGCAACCTCGCAGAACTCGAATAAGTTTGTTATGCTCGGTTCCATCAATAGGGTTATATATGGCCAATCCAGGCTCAAAGGGTTAAGTTGAAATTTATGAAAATAAGTTCAATCAAAGTTCACCTGGCAGGTCTTTACAATCTCATCATGTGTCCCAGTTCGCCAAAATTTTCCAAAATAAATAGAAGTGTTGCTTTGCAATTTCCGCAAAAAGTTGAAGCTTTGGTCAAGTTCTGTGTAGTCATTTTCATTCAATAAGAATTCTTTAATTATTGCAAATGGTTTAGAATTTTTGGCTGAATTGCTGAAATGCAGCAGCTTGTTTTACCTGTACATCTGAGTTTCTTCTTATTTTAAAAACTTCTATGATGAAATCGGCATGATTTTTGAAATCTTACAAATATTTAAACTATCGTTGAGAAATTAATTTAAAAAAAGGTAGTTTTCCTAATATTGAATTCTGAAAACATGATATTAGAGAAGTGTTTCACAATTTTGTCTTGCACACTGTAAAGTGAAAGTTGCCCAGAATAAAAAAAAACTTTGTTAAAAACTTTGGTGCGCCGCGACATTTCTTGAAATGCCAAAGGGCGCCGCGATAGCAAAAAGTTTGGGAACCTCTGCACTAAGCTGTTCCGAAGACACGGTGCTCCATTTACCGTTATTATAAAATAAAATATACCATCAAAACCTGAAACGCCATTCTCTTTATTTATCTATCCTACACCTCTGGGCAAATTTTTAAAATCATCGTTGGGCGAAATTTTGAGTTACGCCCTTTTAAAGTGCCTAACCTTTAAAAAATCGTGTTTTCTATAGAATAACACCACATTTCATAACAGAATCATGAATAAAAGGCATCAACAACAAAAATTATCATGAATAATATTGAAATTTAGTAGCATGCATCCATATAAATATTAGTGGAGTGCATTTTCTATCAAAATTGGTCATTATGTCAATTTACTTGTAGGTTTTCTTAGGGCCTATAGAAAACAAACATTTCATCGGTGTAACAATTCAAAAGTATATTGTATTTTGATTCCATATGTCTATAGATGTTCATATTACTCTCAGTCAAGACGATAGTATTCACATGCATCTAGCTCCAACATTTCAAAAGGACGTAACTGATTTTCAACACAATATCTTCTCCCATAGCTTTAGATCGTATCTCATCTTTCCCAGGACACCAACAACCACTATCGGAAAGAATTGCATTTTCCCCGTCCAGTAGTAGTAGTACATTGCGTCGGAGAGATAAAGGTTTGGTTTCGGCAAGCAGTTTCGCCTCTTTGAAATGTTATCACCGATTGAGTTTAAATAAGAACGAAAGTAACATGATTGATTTCTCTTCATCGACTCTCTCTTCTGCAAATTAAAGTGACAAGATGCAAATTCAATCGATTTTTATCACACTTAGACGCTAGATTGCATCGGTATCTAGCGATTTATGATCAAAAAGTGCAACCATACTTGTATCTTGTGACTTTAATTTTAAGAAGAGAGAGTAGATGAAGAGAACTCGCTCATGTTACTTTCGCTCTTATTTAACCCGGGAGCGGTCGCGTCGTGTACTGAGTACACGAACCATGAAAAATGTACGCTTGTGATACACAGTGTGAACGTAGTGCCGTTGTAGGTAGTCGAAGACGCGACTGCTCGAGGGTTAAACTCAATCTAGATTATACTAACATTCGAAAAGTGCGTAACAACCATTGCAAATTTCTGCTTCTTTAGATCCTCCTGAGCATATTTCCCATTATTCACGTAAACTCTAACCAGTAACAGGAAAAGCAGTCTCCCCTCTATCTGATAACAGGATAAATTTGCATGAATGAATTGAAACGCCTAGGAGAGACGGAAGAAGTTTAGGCGTTAAACGGTTGTTCCGTCCTTTTCACATATTGGTCTAGAGAGCGTACACTCTCTATACAGCAAATCTGCTTTAAAAACAATAGTGAAATATGGGCAACCATAAATAAAACAAAAGAAAATATGTCTGTTTGCCAAATATCTTAAGCTATAACTTATAAGAATAGAAAACAAAAAGCATTACAAGACTAAAAGACAAAAAGTCGAAACAGACTTCAAATAATCGAACATAATATGCTGTATGAAAATTCTTTTTTTTTAATATGTAGGTAAGACCTTTTGTTCCTACTAATTTTTCTTTTATCGACGTATTATACATTGCAAGAAAAAATATCGCGCAAAGTTTTGCAAAAATGTAAGTAGATATGCGCGGTTGCATTTAACTGTATCGGTGTCTTCTGCGCGGTCAATCCTTAGCTATTTTCCGCACTTATCGAACACGAACACGATATGATGTACTGGCGACGATCTATGAGCGATTTTAAACATTTTTGCGCGATAATCTACGGTTAAACGCGCAATATTGCATTTCGATATTTTTTTTCATTTCTACGTTTTGTCTTCTCAGCCTCAGTATTTCAAAAGGGCGTAACAACTTTCCAAAACAATACCCTTTTTCAAAGCTGTGGCATGGCATTTCTAAACGAAAAGAATGCTCCTCTTTTGATGGCTTTCATTAGAGGGATGACATGCAATCTACATCCATATAAGAAGGTGCCGTATCAAAAAGCAGTTACGCCCTTCTGAAATGCTGAAGCTGGTGAAGACAAAACGTACAAATGAAAAAAATTGAAGGATAAAAGTCAAATAAAAGTAAAATTAGTAGGGACAAAAGGTCTTATCTACATATTTTGAAAGAAGGGAAAAATTTCACCCTGCAAATTATGCTTGATTATTTGTTGCCTGTTCCGACTTTTTGTCTTTTGGCTTTTCCATATTTTGGTTTTCTATTCTTATAACTTAAGATATTTGGCACACAGACATATTTCTTTTTCATTTTAATTCATGGTTGCCCATTTTTTTTGACTATTGTTTTTAAAGCAAATTTGCTGTATAGAGAGTGTACGCTCTTATCGGTGCTAACATTTCAAAAAGGCGAAACTTCTTGCCGAAACCAAACCTTTAATGAAATGTTGGTGCCGTATGCATGTGAATACTATCGCCTTGATTGAGAGTAATATGAACATCTATAGACAATACAATATACCTACTTTTAATTGAATTGTTACACCGATGAAATGTTTGTTTTCTACAGGCCCTAAAAACACCTACCGTATGTTGGCGTAATGACTAATTTTGTTAGAAAATGCACTCCACCGATATTTATATGGATGCATACTCCCAAATTTCAATATTGTTCATGATAATTTATGTTATTGATGCCTTTAATTCATGATTCTGTTATGAAATATGGTGATATTCTAAAGAAAACACGATTTTTTAGAGGTTAGGCCCTTTAAAAGGGCGTAACTCAAAATTTCGCCCAGAGGTGTGGGATAGATAAATAAAGAGAATGGCGTTTCAGGTTTTGATGGTATATTTTATTTTATAATAACGGTAAATGGAGCACCGTGGAAGACCTTGTAATTATTCTGAAAAGAACGTAAACAATATTCTTGAATTTAAAACTTTGGACAAGTTATAGTAAAATCAAAAGCTACGCTGAAACTTAAGAATTCCAAAAACAATTTCAAAAACTTGAAATTTTAAGATGTGGTTTAAATTGATATGGGGTATCGCGCCACTTGGGCGGTGGCTTCTATATTCGTCGGTTTTTCACTATAACTCAGTCAATTTTAAACCAATTGACTTGAAATGTTGTACACGGGTAGACACTATACCTACCTCACTGCATTCCAAAAATTGTATCAATTGGTTCAAATTTGACTGAGTTATAGCGGAAAACAGACGAAAATAGAAGCCACCGCCCAAGTGGCGCGATTCCATGTTTAACCTTTCAGGACGCGCGCCATCAAGCGACGAAAACTGCACCGCGCTCGCTCTGTATACGACGAGCGAGGTTTTTTGGGAGTGTTGTACTTTTTACAACAGCGCGCGTCATGAAGGGTTAAAAAGGATACCAGAAATCCTATGAAACAATCGAAGAGTCAGGAAAGATTTAAAACATTTTGAGATTTTATGATTATTGTTGAAATATATTTATTTTTTACCATAAAAAAAAATTCCGTGTAATTTGAGAGGAAATATTTTTAGAGTGTATTAAACTTCCCTTTAAACTCTTTTACTACAACAGAATGAATAGGGAAAATTTCAAATACGTTAATGGTTACGATTAAATACAAAAGAAACAATGACATCTGATTTTAAAATGATAAACAACGTAAATACGCTTTAAAAGACACCCAAAACCATTTTGAGATATACAACACTGTCCTATATATTAACCAAAAATAAAAAAGTTTTGATTAAGGTACACCGGGGCAAGTTGAAACGGGTGGGGTAAGATGAAACAGCGAGTTAACATGATGTTATCTAATGATGGTAAACAGTTTGAATGACATAACACATAGTTTTTGATTCAAACAATCTTTTGGCGAAGGAAAAATTTCCAAATTCTATTGACATCTATTTCAAAATTTCGCGTTTCATCTTGCCCCACCCGTTTCAACTTGCCCCGGTGTACCTTACCCAGAAAAGAAAAAAATACAAAAATACTCGAACTATACCCCGTCTAAAGGTGAGGTTGGGTATCAGAAGGTTAAAAAAATATTTTTTTTTTATCTTTGTTAATTTGAGCTATAGGGTATTGTATCTTTTGGGCAGGTGTACCTATCTTGGGCACTTGCCGCTATAACTAAGTCAATTTCAAACCGATTGATTCGAATTTTTGTACAGTGTTAGATACCGTACGTGCCTAACTCTATACAAAATTTCAAATCAATCGGTTTGAAAATGACTTAGTTACAGCGGCAAGTGCCCAAAATAGGTAGTTCTGCCCAAATGGTACAAGGCCCTATATCCTTGAGTTCCTGCTTTGACCAGAAATTATAAATCAAAAAAGCTCAGATAGGAACAATTTCAACTTGCAGCGTGACTTTGAAGAAAAGCATCACTGGAAACATATTTTAAAAGTTTTCGCAAAATATTTCTGGAACTTCTTTTTAAACTATTGCTAATTGCTTCAACAAGTTCTTCTTACTTGAGCATCAGTTCTGAAATCTACTACAAGACTAATTGGTCATCAAAATGTTACTTGGGATTGAACTATCCATGAATATCTTAAGTTATTCATAACACATTCTAGGGATTCTGCTGGAATTTTCTCTAGAAATCACACAAAAATACTGAGGAAACTGTCTGATATAGAAACTGCTGAAGCTTCTCCAATAATATATTCGCCCATCTCTTAAGAAAGTCCACTAACAGTTTTTCTGGAAGTTTTCATACAACTTTTCTAAAACTTCTGTCAGATATTTGAGTAGAAACTTCTCCAGTTATTTGAACAGGACTTCGGAAAGATGATTCCGAATGCAGCATCCAATTCTCCAAGCCAAATATCATTCCAACATGTCTAGATTCAATCAAGTACAGCTCATTTCAGAAGAAGATCCAGAAAATATGGTATACTAGATGGTATATGAAAAACTTGTGTAACTAGACCAGTTTTACTACAAGAAAGTTGCTCTAACTTTAATAAGGAGTGTATCGTAAAGTAGTTGAAAATGTTTACAATAGCCTCAAAAATAGTTTAATACAACTTTTAAGTAATTTTATTTTTGGAGATACTGTATAAATCCTTGAAAAAAGCAATGGCTTTCATGATTTTCTAAAAATGTTCTTTTAAATGGGGTTTTAACTTAGATTACTGAACGCATGTTTTTAAATTTTTGCACACCTTCTAAATAATTGAAATTGCGAAAAAAGTTCGATAATGTTCGAAAACAGTTTACTTTTTTATGCAAATATAATAAGCTCCAGAATCCTCATGATATAGGCAAATTATTTTTTTCAAGAAAAATCTCCACTGCATTTAAGCGCAATTCTTAAAAATGAAAAAAGGCCATTTTTGAGGAACCCCTTTTTTCTGTACTCCTCTAAATCATGTTTACGCATATAAAAAATACATGAAATAAAAAATTTGCATTTTTTTATATTGGGTATGTTTTTAAATTAATGGACGAGTAAGTATGAGCAAAAAATAGAATTTCCTAAACTTTTTAGATATTAAAAGCAGAACTTCAAAGTTTGACCAAAAAATAGACGTTTTTTGGAGTGGACCATTTTGTAGATATAGGAGATTTTTCTATCGAAAATATGAATTTTGAAAGTCGGTGTTGAATGATATGTTATGTGTACATAACTGTTATCAAGCAGCAATATTTTCCAGATTTTTTATCGTACAAATTTTATTCGCTACAGATTTTTGAAATGTTGAAAAATCTTAACAAAATTGCATTTTGTGCAGATTTTTATTTTGTGAGGTGTTTTCATTTAACCATATTTTCAATAATACTAAACATTTTCCAAATTTTTCCAACCTGTTCTAAACTTATCTATTTTGTGAAGATTTCATAGAAGAACCGAAATGAAAAGACCTACCCAGCTTCGAGATAGAGCATCCTGAACATTATCAACTACTTTCCGATACACTCCTTATTTAAGGTCAATGACATCGACTATCTTCGAAAAATGCCAATTGATATTCATGATTCATTCAATTGTCGCTTTTTGAGGGTAGTCGATGACATTAACCTTAAATATCGCAGATAGAGCGGTTTTTTCCGTGACTTTCTTGTAGAACTATTTAACTCGTGTGGTCCCCGATCATTCGCTTGATGCCCACTCTGTAGACAGCGGACACCAGAAACTTGAGCCAACTGTGTAGGCTCCTTTTTTAAGGACAACCAACCAACAACGAACGAACGTCAACGACATCAACGAAAACGGGACACACAAAAAAATTGGAAATTGATGAAACCAGCACGGCGGCGGCGGAAGCACCACCGCTGTGCTTGTGCTGTCGTTGCTTCCCCGCTGAGAGATTATGAATGTAGGTAGGGGAACAGTGCCCAAAATGCCAAGATGGGGTAAAATGGCCCAACTCATAAAATCATTCCTGAATAGGACTTGATCATTGATATAGGTGAACGGTGTCAAGATATGTTTGCATTGAACATTCTTCTAGATGCTAGGCCGCCAAACCCACGGAAAATCTTTTGATTTCCCAATGAAAATTGGCAACTTCCGATTTTCCGTGCTTGCAATTAAGGTTTTCTGGTGATTTTATTACCAGCCAAGTGTTTCCAACGAGATTGAGGCACGCATGGAGTCGCATGGTTGTTGATGTCTACGCTTTCCATGTTAGGGGTCATTCAAATATTACGATCATCGTTTTGCGGGGAGGGGGGTAACACTCCATGTATTGAGTAAACGAAAAAACGTGACAAAAAGGTGAAAGTGAGTCGAAAATGCCAGAAAACTGAAGGACGTAATTTTTGAATGTTTTCATGAAGTGGCATCTTACCCCATGGCAGATGGCCTTTTTGCACCACTTCCGTTTTACGAACCAGTTTTTGAAATCGCTAAAAATCAATGAAAATGCAATAATTTAGTGAATATTTTTGCTGAAGCATCGAGCAAATATTGTCTAGTTTCTGTTACCACTTTGAAACCCTAACAAATGAGGCTATATATCATTGAAAACGAAGAAAGTTTGAAAAATGGCATATTGCCCCACTTTCCCCTATGGATGGGTGGTAGATGGTAGTGGGTACTCGATTGCTGCTTGCCTGGCCTAGAAGTGGTACGGATCCGATGAAACTGCTTTTTTTTCTACGCATGCGGACGTGCGATTGAGTTGGGAATCGTCGTTTGGCACTTACCTGTACGGTGGGGGTAATTTTTCCGTTTCATCCTTCCTGTCGCGAGCGCACACTCACACTCACTCATCGGGTTGGTTGGCGAAGAACAGTGGGGCGAGGACTAGAGTTGATTGTGAATGTTTTTTCTTCTTCTTGCTTTGCGTTGTCGTCGTCACGGGGGAGCACTAGCTAATTGTTTGATAATTTTCGCGATCGGTTCGGGGCACAGTTCTTCCTCCACGTAGTCTCACGGTCATGGTTCTTCTGTTGGCGAAGGGGGCGTTCGCCTCGCGGGTTTTACAATCCAATGGGTGGCACCTGCACGTACCGGTAGATGTACAATCGGTAGTCCTTGCTGGCGAGCACTACACTGCCGTCGTCCATGAGGGCGACGTCGAAGCACTGGGCGTGTTTGACCTTGCTTTCCAGCGCCGACACCAGTTGGCCGTCCTGGGTGAAGATGGTCAGATTGAAGTTGTTGTGATTGTCCGCGATCAGGATTTCACCGCTGGCGTTGATGCCGACGCCGATCGGATAGTTGGTGATGCCTTCGCCGCCGATCTGGCGCAGGAACTGGCCCTCGTAGTTGAACACCTTGACACAGTGCGCACGGTTGTCGCTGATGAAGATCTCCTGTTTGTCGTTCACCACGACGCCGTTCGGGAACTCCAGATGCTTACTGCAGCCGAACTTTTGCAGGACGTTGCCCGACTGGTCGAAGATAATCACACGCATCACCTTGCACTCAACCACCACAATGCGACCTTTGCTGTCCACCGTGACTCCGCGTGGGTGCTGCAGGATATTCGCACCGAACTTTCGCACAAACTGGCCGTACTGATTGTAGATTTGGATCTGGTGTGTGGGCGATCGCTCGGTCACAATTATGTCACCGGAGGTTCTCACCACTGCCACTCGGTTCGGATACAACAGCTGTCCGTCGCGTTTGCCACACTCCCCAAATTGGAACTTGAAGCGACCTTCCTTGTCGAAGATCTGGATTCTGTGGTTGTTCGTATCGGCAACGATGATATCGTTCTGGGCGTTTACCGCTACACCGCTGGGTTCGGTGAACTGTCCTTCCATGACACCAAACTCGCCAAACTTGCAATGGTAGATCATCTTCTGTCGCTTGATTTGCGACTTCGGTGGGAAAATGTTGGTGTTCATCAACTTGGAGCTGAGATCGATCATCGATTCCTGCGGGAGGTGGTTCAGTGGAATGGTGTATTGGTCATTGACGTTGTTGAAGATGTCGTTACCACCGTTGCTCCACTTTTCGTACGGGTTGAGCGGTTGCAGCGGCTGTACTTCTCCGACGAATGGTCCCAGACTGTTGGCGCTATTGAAGCGTTTGGAGATGATGTTCGAGTCAAACGAGGAGATGCCGCCGTTGGATTGCGAGGGCGATGTGGACAGGTGGTGACTGTTTGCGGTGTTGTTGCTGGAGTTGGAGAACGGTCTGGTGTCCATCATGATGTGACTGCTGCTGCCCCCATTCACCATCATTTGGTTCTGCTGGATGAGGTTCAGACTACCGGTGCTGCTGGACGGGCTGTTGCCATTGGTCATGATTAGGCTGTTGGAACCGATGATTCCGTTGGATGCGGCGTTCGAGTTGTTGGTCGATGTGGGTCGTGCGATGGGGGGTTGTTTGGTCGTGGAGGTCACATCCGAGGTCGATCGGATGTACCCGAAAGTGTTCCGGACGCCTACCTGAATCGCTTGATAGTTGGAGACGAAGTCGAGCTCATAGGACGATTGCAGATCTTGCGTGATCGTCGGGAAGAGCAGCAGTTTGTTTTCCATGAACTTTCGCAGCATGATTGTCTCCGCTAGGCCG
The DNA here is from genome assembly GCF_035046485.1 of Aedes albopictus. Classification (NCBI taxonomy): domain Eukaryota; kingdom Metazoa; phylum Arthropoda; class Insecta; order Diptera; family Culicidae; genus Aedes; species Aedes albopictus. The sequence continues at coordinate 67,620 of NW_026917853.1, forward strand.
GCACATTTACTAAGGCGTTCGACAAATTCGCAACTCTGCAGCACCTTGTCGACCTGATCCTGGCTCTTAGTTAGCAGCACCGATTGGGACATATTCTTCGTATTGTAGAAACTCTCGAGTTCTTTGAGCAGTTCGGCTTTACGCTCGTCAAGCATCGAGCGGTAGAACTGATGCGTGTCGGTAATTTCGTTCTGAGCCTTGTGGTATTGCACCTGGATTCGCTGGGAGTTGTGCTCTACGTTCTTGATTAGCGTCCGCAGTTCGGTGGCCTTTGCTCGGACTTCGCTAACCGTGTGTAGAAGACTTTCGATTTGTTTCGGGGTCGAGTCTGGGTTGTGGTCACATTCGTGCATTCCATTAGGGTGTTCCATTGAAATGCAATCCTTACAAACAGGGACACTACAAGTACGGCAGAAGAACTTCAGCAGTTCGTTGCTGTGACGTTTGCAGAAGTAATTTGGCTTGTTTTGACCGTTCATTTCTACGCCGTTGACGTTCAGGGCCGACAACTGGCTATTGAGCTGGTTGACCGAGGTTATCGGAAGGTTTCCGTTTGCCCCGCCTCCACCGCCGCCACCAGTTCCATTGGATGTGGGTGGCGTTATCACATTGTTCATGATTGATTTCACCAGACTACTGGTATCGTCCTTTATGGTTAAATTCAGCGAGGTCAAGCGATGTGGTGCCGGCTCGAAGCCGTTCATCATTTTACTGCTATTAAGAATATTGTTAGCCAGTAGGGTTCCGTCTAGTGAACCTAGCGAGCTAGTCGTTAAAGTCGTTGACCCCGAACTGGAGGACGAGTTAGCGATGCGATATACCGAATGTCCGTCAAAGCAGTGCATAAACTGATGGGCCGTAACGCAATTGGCACAGAGGAAGTTCACACAATCGATACACTTGGCAACAGCATCCGACTGTTTGCTCTTGCAGCCGGTGCACCGGGGGAACAGCGATTCCGAGCTGGTCGACTGGGTGGACTCGAGGCTCGAAGCTGTCACGTAGTCGTCGCAGATGGCAGAGTCACTGGCTGGGGGCGATGATCCGGTGGCGGAACTGCTCAACGTAGTTAAGGGAGAGTCCGATAAGTAATCCGTTGGTTCACCGTACGATCCAATCGAGTTTGATGCACCGGGTAATGATTCTAGCGATGGCGTGGGAGATGAGGCCATTTTACTGCACGCACATCAATGCTTATTTTGCTGATTTGTTGATGTCTTAAAAATCACTTACTTCGTCACTTTCTTCCTGTGGGGTCAAATTGGCGCAAAACTTCAAATTTCACTCTGCTTTGATTTGCATTGCTTCTTCTTCACTTCTTTTTTAATTTTTGGCTTTAACATGCAACAAATTTTCCCTTTTTACACTTTCTGTATTTTCACTTTCTAACATCTCTACGGGAAATTTTCAACAACTTGGAATTTTGCTCTCTTCTATTCGCTCACTTTCTTTTATTCGTTATTGGATTCACTAATCTGGAAAGAGGAAAATAAAATGCACACCTATTTATTAACACACAATTTTCAACGCCGCCGTCCGGTAACATCCGGCCAACGATTCTGATTCTACGCTTCGTATCGTAGACTCCACGGTGTGGCCCGCAGCACTTCACGTCGATTGGCTTCTTTTTCTTCTAAAAATACGCGTTTTCCAAAACTTGCTTTCGTTCCCTTTACATCTTCTTCTTCATATTCTTCTCCATGCATCCTCCTGTTCCTCCCTGTTTTCTAGCCTCTACGCTAGGGGCTCGCACACCATCCCGGCTCCGGTCGGGTAGTGCAGCGCGGAGCAGGGCTGGCCCGTCCGTAGTCATGCACCACACACAGAACAAACCGCGCCGCGACGAAAGAGATCGTTATTTTTACTTTTAACTCGGTATGTTTATGCTTCCAGCATATTTTTATTACTCTCTCGCTCAATTGCACTGCGTTTCAAGTTCTTTCCCGTAACATTGCCGCGGCGTCGCGTCTTGTTAGAGTTATGACGCTGTATGCGCTGTGCTTCGGAAGCTTCTAGCTCCTCTTTCCCTGGGTCTGGTTTCTAAAGAACCGCTGAGGTCCCGTTTTCTTTTTGTTCTCGGCGGCGCGGCGCTGTCGAGCAATGCAATCCAATGCTGCAATGGCAGACCAGACCAGGGACCAGGGAAGCAAAAATGAAGGGAAAACTTAAGAAAACACAAAGTCTTTCGTCGGAACGATCCGAGCGCAGGATGTTTGTGTGAGATGTGGAATGGAGAAAAAAAAACTAAACGAAACAAAAAAGAACAAAAAGTGCAACTTGGTAGAATGCACCGAGGGATACGCGGGCACTACAGGGAGGGCCAGGGGTGATGATGAATTAGTGTCTGGAAGAAGGTAGAAAGGGAAGGTCTGGGACGTGGAATGATAATCACTTTGAACGGGTCGGGCCAGAAATCAAGATCCCTGTTCCACCACCAGACACTGAACCATAGAACAGAAATTGTGCATTATTCGTTTCTTCGCAAGCCTCAATTTCACCGACACTGATACACTGAAACGCGGCGCAGCTATTAGGCAACTGTTTGTGTATTGTTTCTTTGTGTTCTGCTCCTTCGGTTCCTGTCTGGAGCAGTCCCGGGACTCGAGATGGAGCCTCCCGGCACTGCAAGGATTCAAGGCTGTCGCCGGACCACGAGGCAGCTGATCTCCGACCAGGACGGACGAATCTACGCGTTAACAAGAGTCTTTGTTACGGAAACATATGGTTCGCGAATCACACCAAGACGCGACTGAGACCACGTTTCGAAAGCACGTTTTCGATGTTAATTCTTCGCACTGAAGTGCCATTGAATACGGAATTATCGCTATACACAAAAAATAAACTATTTGCGAATGACTAACTCTTCTCTGCTGTCGGTTGGCTGACGACAACCCGTAGGACACTCTCTCTGACTGTGTGTTCTACACTACAGTGGAGTGAGCCTTGCAGAAAAAGAAGGAAACTGACTGTATTCTTGCTACTATGCGGCGGTTCCCGAGCACAAAACTCACTGTTACTCTCGTCGAGTCTGCAGTACGACTAGCAGCCGTTGAGCATAAAATGTGATGGAAACCAACAAGCTGGTCTGGTACAAAGGCGCTCGTCACCAAGACCAGCTCCGCCGGGCCGCGCTACAAACACAGCAAAGAACATGAACGCTCGAAACCATGAGGGGTGTCGTATGGATGTGGATACAGCAGCAGCAGCAGGCAAACCCGTCTCCGCTGGAACGGACTGACGGACGGACGGACGGACGACACAAACAACGCAGGCAAAGAGCAAAGTATCTAAATACCAAGGTAAGAGATTCCCGCTAATATTCACGGATTAGTGAGAAAAGGAAAAAAGCAAAAAATAGTTATGAAGTTTGCGCTGATTTGTATGGGCACATCACTATTTAGCAAACTTTCTTAAGAAATTAAGCACTCCCATCTTAGAAGCTATTATTTAATTGCATCTGACTGGATTAAATGTGACCTCCATGCAATAAAACAGAAAATATCGCCATTTGAAAATCGGTAACAATTTTTTTTAAATTGATTCTAAACATATTTTTTCAGCATTTAGAAATATCCAAACTAACAAAACTTCACAAACTTTGCTGAAATAATGACATTTTAGTGTAAAAACACCAACTTTTCATAACTAACGCAGATGTGTTGGTGAGTCTCATTTTTGACATTTACGGGAATCTCTTACCTTGGTACATATTTATATACTTTGGGCAAAGAGGGCCATTCGGGCCAGCAGCCAGCCAGTCGGTTGAGTTGAGTTGGCTTGGTACTGTACCTGCTTCAGGTTCTGAGCTTCACTCTCGCTCTCATCGCCGCGAATGGTGTTTCATGGATGGCGCGCGGCATTCTCACCCGCGGAGTCCAGCACATACAGTCGCACCTTAACTGGTATGCGTTATGCCATCATCGATTAGTTAAGGGTAAACAAGAGAGCGCAGCAAGCAGAACCAGAAGCCGACAGTCATCGCCCAGTGATCAGCGATCATCATCGTGAGTTACTCACTGACACTCAGCCATAGCAGATGAGGGTGAGTGAGGCACCTTTACCCTATAGTCAGTGGTTGGCAAACTTGAAACAATAAATTGAAAAATTAAAAGTGAATAGGTCCATTGAAAGTTAGTATAATTCGAAGCACGGCCGTATTAAGGACTCGATTGAAATTTAATTAGGGTAAAAGCTCCCTTAGTGGAGGTAGTACCAATAGTGGTGGTAGTGGCAATTTCGTACTATTTCGACCAAAAAGCTTGCAAATGACATTTTTAATAGATGCATTATACCTAATTAATAACATTAATTCAGTTTTGTGTTCAGGATTTGCCGAAAAACCTATTTTAAACAATTATTTTCCCTCATTTTTTTGCTCCTTTGCACCTATAGTGGTGGTAGTGTTCCTATAGTGGTGAGTCCCATAAGAATTCAATGGGATGCGCCACTATAGGAACCAATGTTAAATTTTACCTCCATAATAGGAACCGTGTACCTATAGTTGGTGCAAGTGATTTATTAGCAAAAACTAAAATAAACAATGGTTTTCACATTTTTTCTAGCAAATTTAAGTGAAAAACTACCGGTTAATGTTTCTAGACTTTTTATTTTGGTGTTTTATCAATTTTATTCAATTATTTTATTACATGGAGCTACTAATAGCACCACTATTGGTACATTTACCCTAATCTAACAAATTGAAATGACAATTGCATTACATAGGTACACTTCATTATTTTCGGATTCAATATAATATACTAAGAATTAGCGTACCGAGCACATGGTTGACATTTTATATTGATGGTGCTTCAGAGTGTCCATTAGTATGGGACAAACATCAAATTCTCGCTCCAGTCGACTTTTTTGATTCCATTTAGGTCCCATACGAACTGTGCAAAATTTCAGCGCAATCGGTGAAACTATAATTTAGCGCAAGCGGTTCAAAGTTTTCATAGGATTTACTATGGGAAAAGTTACACTTTCAATCAAAAAATCCCAGAGGTCGCCCTTTGTCTCCTTAATTCAAATCGATCAACGTTTCTTGTAGAAAAATCATTTGTGAAACTTTCCTTCGAAGACCGCAAAACGATAGGATGCTTGTGGAAAAAGTTATTGATTTATTACCGATTAGTGATCCAACGAACGGCTTTTTGTTTTGTTTTATCAGCAGCACTGTAGCTGCTGCCTTGGCTGCTGCTGCTTCTGGGGGTGGTGATGCCTCCCGCCACCCCATGCAACAACGGCAGCAGCAGTGCTGCTGATAAAACAAAACAAAAAGCCGTTCGTTGGATCACTAATCGGTAATAAATCAATAACTTTTTCCACAAGCATCCTATCGTTTTGCGGTCTTCGAAGGAAAGTTTCACAAATGATTTTTCTACAAGAAACGTTGATTGATTTGAATTAAGGAGACAAAGGGCGACCTCTGGGATTTTTTGATTGAAAGTGTAACTTTTCCCATAGTAAATCATATGAAAACTTTGAGCCGCTTGCGCTAAATTATAGTTTCACCGATTGCGCTGAAATTTTGTACAGATCATATGGGACCTAAATGGGATCTAAAAAGTCGACTGGAGCGAGGATTATTTTTTCCCATACAAGCGTGTCCCATACTAGTGTCCATTCAAATTCAAATTGCAGATTGTACAAACTCATACAAAGTTTGATTATAAAGATCTCAAGTTTTGGGTTTTGTTTATTTTCAAAATATTCAAAACCATTTCTCACGTCATCAAAAAATAAAATAAAAGGAGGTAATTTAAAAACCTAAAAAAAATATCAAAAATATTATAAGCGTAGTGATACTATTTCATTCGACGTTTCGACCCTAGGTTTGGGCCTTCCTCAGGGAGATTATAGGGACACCTCCATGAAGAAGGCCCAAACAATGGGTCGAAACATCAGATTAAATAGCATCATCATAAGATATGACTATCCTTCTAGAAAAGCAAATCATAGAGGAGACCTCTGCCCATTCCTTGGTCGTTTCCATAATCAGCTAATCAAAAATTAAAAAAAAATGAAAAATGATACTGTGTAAACTGGAACATATCAATTATAGTATTATACTGGCCTTTCTTCCCTCTTATATGAATTGGAAGCTTTAACTAATTTTGGCACATTTACTTTATAAGTAGAAAACTTCTTGGTGCATAATGTACACAGTGAAGCTTTATAAGTTTATCCGAATTTTGAATGTTTTCTGATTCAAATTAGTGTAAAATTAGCATTTAAGTTAAAATACACATAAATAAAAAAATTAAAAAAAAAGATTCAAATTTTAGAACACTTCGCTATTTATATATTCATCGATCGTGTAATATTCCTTCCTTAATCGGAATATAGAAGTTCAAGATGTTAATAAAAAGGTCTATTCTAAAACAAAGAATATTTTTCAAAATTTTTTTATTCATTTATTTTTTTTATGAAATTTATGGCAAGGGGATTACACTTTGCGGGAAAGTTGTGGCTCTTGTGTCAAAAAATTGAGTGGAAAATTTTGAAAACAGTTCTAGATTAGCTTTGTGTTTAAGAAAATTATGTGGAGAATATATTCCTTATCAAATTTATCAAGAAATATTTGCTGTGAAATTTTGGTTCTGTTTATATCGATATTTTTGTAAAATTTCTTGCTGCATCCCAGATTTTTCAAGTCGATTTTTCCTGAAGTTTATTCAGATAGTTGAACCAGCCAGAGAGCGAGTAAATGCGCCAGGACACGCCAAATACCTGTGATCCATCCCAGGAAGCGTAGGACCAAGGGGTGACATTAACTTTTTTAGCATCGTCACCTCCATCGATTTTCACGTATTTTACTATCTTAAAAGCTGAGAGGTTGGTACGAGATGTCCCCACTCATTGACTTCATTGTAAAACCAAAACGCTGCACAGTAGACCTGGCCGCTTTAATGATTGTAATGCATCTCCGATGTTCTGCAAGCATTAATAATGACAACAATGTGTTGACTAGAATAGACTAGATAGTCGACCCAGCCTCCAACAATTTGTTACTATACATCGACCATAAGATTATATATGCTTTTACCTAATATTTTTAGGATTTTTACAACTAGGGCAACTAGGGCACCCAGCTTATACTCTCTCAGAAGTATTCCGTCTCACAAAAATACACTTACAGGAGACGTTGTTTTGCCTACAAGAGCTCTGGTCTAATATTGTTCTAGGGAAGCCGTTAAAAATCGGTGACTTTACATATTAATTATCCAGAAATTCTAGATAGAAATTTGGAAACTTTATTTGTAGGTCTTTTGGTAAATCTGTGGGAACGACGAAGTACCTATGCTCGGTAGCTTTTGAAAAAAAGTTTAATTTCAAAAAGCAGTTACTCCTTTATGAAATGTTGAAGCTCAAGTTGGGTAAT
>NW_026917854.1:0-5597 GCF_035046485.1 Aedes albopictus
TTATGCAGAAATGCTGAAAAAGATCGCCCCGACTGCTGTTCCAGTTGCCCAACCTTCTACTAGCACTAATATCTATGCAACCCTGCCAGATAACGATCAAGGCTCTGACTCTGAGGATGGTGTAGAGTACACTATAATTGAGACAGGGACGAAAAGAAAGCGAGCTGTTGCAAAACGGCACATGCAACAGCGAGCTTCTCAAAACGTTCCTGTTGCTCAACCAGCTCGCCAAACCCCTCTGATAAAATCAAGAAGTGGCGGGAGCACCAAAAAGGTATCGCCTCCAGGTTTCAAATTTTCGGCTGGAGATTTTCCGTCACTTCCGGGAGCATCTAAAACCCCAGATGCCCCAGTTTTTCGCCCAGAAAGCCAAAAGACTAGTCAACAGGAACGTCGACAAAACCCAGTCGGTCTTTCCGGAAAATTGACTCTCTCTGGGATAGTGGATATCATCTTCGAAACGTTTAATATCTCACCCGTAATAAGAAGTTTGATAAACATGGCACTTCCCTTTGTGACACCTCTTCTGAAGCAACTGGCTTCACAATGGCCGATTCTTGAATCTTTCATATCTTTCGATGGCTAATTTGTCCAGCGAGGTCGGAGATATGATTGAAGTCCTACAGTGGAATTGTAGAAGCCTAATTAAAAATATGGATGCGTTCAAATTTTTAGTTCACAGTACGCGTTGTGACATATTTGCCCTTAGTGAAACATGGTTAACTTCCGATAAAGATATTTCTTTCCACGATTTTAATATTATTCGTCGTGATCGAGGGGATGGATATGGAGGGGTGATCTTGGGGATCAATAAGCTCCATTCCATTTATAGAATTGATTCCCCCCCGATGAACGGCACTGAAATAGTTGCATGTCATGTTACTATACAAGGAAAAAGTTTCAGCGTAGCCAGTGTTTATATACCGCCTAGTACAAGAGTATCTCGCAGAGATCTTGCGGAAATATGCTGTGCTATGCCTGCGCCTTGGTTGATCCTAGGAGATTTTAATGCACACGGAACAGCCTGGGGGTCTCCGAAGGACGACAATCGCGCAACCCTTATATATGACCTCTGTGACTATTTCAATTTGACAATTTTGAACTCCGGGGAAGCAACGCGAATTAAACCTCCAGATCCTCCAAGTATGTTAGACCTCTCAATATGTTCGAATTCACTATCATTGGATTGCACGTGGAAGGTAATTCAGGATCCCCATGGTAGTGATCATCTGCCGATCAAAATTTCAATCACCAATGATTCGTGTCAGGCTCGCCAGATTGACGTCGCGTATGACCTCACGAAGCATATCGACTGGGGTAAATATGCTGAATTGGTCTCAGAGGGCGAGCAGTCGGTTGACGTTCTTCCACCGCAGGAAGAGTACCAATACTTGTCCGGGTTAATCGTCGAAAGTGCTCTACAAGCGCAGCGTAGACCGGTTCCGGGAACTTCGATACGGCGAAGAACCCCCACATTGTGGTGGGATGAGGAATGTACCGGAGCCTATCGCGAAAGATCCGCCGCGTTTAAAACATATAGGAAGCGAGGTACACGGGAGAACTACGAGTGGTATTCCTCTCTCGACCATAAGTTCGCGAACCTCGTGAAGGCGAAGAAACGTGGTTATTGGAGGAATTTCGTCAACGGTTTATCGCGGGAGACGTCAATGCGAACTCTCTGGACGGTCGGAAGGAGAATGCGCAACGCGGTATCGGTTAATGAGGATCGAGAAAGCTCGCCTCGATGGATTTTCGATTTCGCAAAGAAAGTCTGTCCGGATTCGGTCCAAGTACAAGCGAATTTTCGTCGTTATCCACCCGAAAGGAATGCAATGGATTCACCCTTTTCGATGCTAGAATTCTCACTCGCGCTTCTGTCATGTAACAACTCTGCCCCAGGAATGGATAGAATTAAGTTCAACTTGCTTAAAAACCTCCCAGACGTCGCAAAGAGGCGCTTGTTGAATTTGTTTAATCTATTCTTGGAGAGCAACACTGTTCCGGATGACTGGAGACGAGTGAGGGTTATTGCCATTCAAAAGCCCGGGAAGCCCGCGTCGGATCACAACTCGTACCGTCCAATTGCGATGTTGTCGTGCTTACGGAAGCTGCTAGAGAAGATGATTCTCCATCGGCTTGACAAATGGGTTGAATCGAATGGCCTTCTTTCAGATACTCAATTCGGTTTCCGCAGAGGCAAGGGAACGAGCGATTGTCTGGCGCTGCTTTCTACAGAAATTCAACTGGCCTACGCTCAAAAAGAGCAAATGGGCTCAGTATTTTTGGATATTAAGGGGGCTTTTGATGCCGTTTGCGTTGATGTCCTTTCAGACAAACTCCACGAGTGTGGGCTTTCTCCGATTTTAAACAACTATTTGTACAACTTGTTGTCTGAGAAGCACATGTTTTTCTCTCATGGAACCTCGGCAACTTCACGAATTAGTTACATGGGTCTCCCCCAGGGCTCATGCTTAAGCCCCCTTCTTTACAATTTTTACGTCAGAGATATCGACGAATGTCTCGTGGAAAATTGCACGCTACGACAGCTTGCGGACGACGCCGTGGTCTCTATCACCGGACCAGAGGCAGAAGAACTGCAAGGACCACTGCAAGATACCTTAGACAATTTGTCTGCTTGGGCTGTAAAGCTGGGTATCGAATTCTCTCCGGAGAAAACTGAGTTAGTTGTCTTTTCTAGGAAGCGTGATCCAGCAGATCTAGAGCTTCAATTTTTGGGTAGGGAACTCACTCAAAGTCTTTCACATATGTATCTGGGGGTCTGGTTCGACTCTAAAGGCACCTGGGGAAAGCACATTAATTATCTGTATCAGAAGTGCCAACAACGAATCAACTTCATGCGTACACTTACCGGAACATGGTGGGGAGCCCACCCGGAAGATCTGATAAAGCTTTATCGTACAACGATACTGTCGGTTCTCGAATACGGTAGCTTTTGCTTTCAGTCCGCCGCGAAAACACACATACTGAAGCTAGAGCGTATCCAGTATCGCTGTCTTCGGATCGCGTTAGGCTGCATGAACTCGACGCACACAATGAGTTTGGAGGTACTAGCAGCAGTACTCCCTTTATCAGATCGTTTCGTGGAACTGTCGTTAAGGTTCCTCATCCGCTGTGAGGTGCTGAATCCATTGGTAATTGAAAACTTTGAGAAGCTGATCGAACGAATTCATCAAACAAAGTTTATGACAGTGTACTACTCGTACATGACTCTGGAGGTTCATCCTTCTTCGAATGTTCTCAACCGTGATTGCTTCCCAGACTTCTCCAATTCCACTATAGTTTTTGATCTGTCCATGTTGCAAGAAATCCGTGGAATTCCAGATCCGCTCCGATCGGAGCACATCCCAAAAATTTTTGCAAACAAGTTTGGCCAAGTCAGTTGCGACAGAAGGTTTTTCACTGACGGGTCAAAAACAAATGATTCCACTGGATTTGGTGTATTTAATGAGCTTCATAGCGCCGCCCATAAACTTCAAAGTCCTTGCTCAGTATACATCGCAGAATTGGCGGCTATACACTACGCATTAGAGCGAATTGCCTCTCTTCCCTCTGATCAATATTTCATTTTTACGGATAGTCTCAGCTCAATTGAGGCTATTCGCTCAATGAGGCCGGTGAAGCACTCCCCGTATTTCCTGAGCGAAATTCGATCAATTCTGAGTGCTTTATCGCATCAAGCATATAACATCACTTTGGTTTGGGTCCCTTCACATTGCTCGATCCCGGGCAATGAGAAAGCGGACTCACTCGCCAAAGTGGGCGCTATGGAAGGCGATATTTATGACCGTCATATCGCTTTCAATGAATTTTTTTCGATTGCTCGTCAGCATGCCTTGGTTAGTTGGCAACAAAAATGGGATGCAGGAGAGTTGGGCAGGTGGTTACACTCAATTCTCCCACAGGTATCGAAGACGGCGTGGTTCAAGGGGTTGGATATGGGTCGAGATTTTATCAAGATAATGTGTCGACTTATGTCCAATCACTACTCTCTGGGCTCGCATTTCTATCGAATAGGGCTCACAGATAGCAATCGTTGTAGCTGTGGTGCAGGCTATCAAGATATCAACCATGTTGTGTGGGAATGCCCCGAATACGGTATTGCCAGATCCGATTTATGTGCATCCCTCAGGGCCCGAGGGAAACCAGAAAAGGAAGACATTAGAGATGTGTTGGGTAAACTTGATCTTGAGTATATGAAGCTTGTGTACGACTTCTTGAAGCAAGCTGAAGTCTTCGTCTGATATCCCCGTCTTGTTGTTCCACTTGTCCACCTCGTGTCTTTATTTGATATCCCAGTCTTGTTGTTCCACTTGTCCACCTCGTGTCCCTTCGAAAATCGTCTGTATGTATCGTTACAGGTTGTATGTCCACTCTACGTTCGACCAGCAGCAACACGCCACACCAAGCTGCCACGTGTCAATGAAAAGCCCCATCACCCTATCCTTTCCTCAAATATTTTTGTTCCCCCTAACCTCGACCAAACCGCGAGTTTTTCGGTTTCCCAAAACTAACATAGTTTATAAGACAAAAACATGAAATTGTAAATAGTTTTAACTGGATTCGGCTCCGTTATGCCTGTTGGCGCATGAGCCTTAAATAAATGATTAAGTAAAAAAAAAAATGTGCATATGACGGTGCGTGTGCGAGAAGAGGAAAGGAAGCATGCTCTCAGTTGGAAGTAAAAGTTATTCAGAAATTGAATCAGAGTAGAAAGCGTTCTGGTTGTTTCCGAACGGTTTCAACAAGCGCCTACAGATGGATGTCTAGCACTGGTAGATATCAATCAGAAGATACGTGTTCGGAGCCTGTAAAAACCAAGCTGATATATGCGTGCTATTTTTTTTTTCAACATGATTTATGTCGGTCCGACAAAAAACGAGACAGAAAAAATCTGTATTATTGCGTCGGAGTGACTTTTTTTTACGAAACAAACTCAGGCACACTACGAATCTTTTCGTTGCAGAAAACAACGAATGGCATTCTTAAGCCGGACGAGCAATTTCGTACAATGCAACAACATATTTTTTCAGTGCGAAGATACTTTATGCCCAAGGAAGTCAAGGAAATTTTCCTTACGAAAAGATCCTGGACCGACCGGGAATCGAACCCGTCACCCTCAGCATGGTCATGCTGAATACCCGTGCGTTTACCGCCTCGGCTATATGGGCCCTATCATGAGCTTTTTTATTACAACGTATACGTATGCTTACAGACCACTTAGCTGAGAAGCAGTCCTCCCCAGTTGGGATGTAACGCCAGAATGATGATGCCAAATATTATGACTGGCAGAAAATATCTCTGTAAAGCGAAGAATACTGTAATCATTACATCAAATGCTTGGTTCATGCCTTTCATTTCGCTACATTTTAAAACTGTTTAATGAAAATCCGTGTTATAGGAGTCTGCATAACACAAATTCATAGTATCGGAGTCTCTGCTATACGTCTACTAAATAATGATTCGAACTCATTTTTGTAGAATAAAATTTATCTAAATTTTGGTACGCGATATCGAGGGTACGTACAATAGAGGTACGCCTGTATTCTATGTTAGAATATACGGTCCTGTCATTTTGT
>NW_026917854.1:5620-6000 GCF_035046485.1 Aedes albopictus
ACTCGAGGGGGACGACTCTTCCCGATATCCTAGATTTTTGGCCAAAACCTACAAGGAATCACATATTTCAATAGAGTTAATAAACTATAGAGGACGAATGTCGCTGCTGTTCCCTTTGTTCTCGCTCGCAAACATGTCGGGTATCTATCTGTCAAACTGCATACTTTTTCGCTTTGACACTTATAGCCCGGCCTATCTCCGCCAGCAAGAGATGTTTCGGCAGTGACGCCAGCGACATTCTTCCTCTATAGTTTATTAACTCTATTCATATTTCTCATCATTTCAACAAAACTGAAGAAATTAATAGAAAATCGATCAAAATCAACCATATCCGAAATATCCGATAAAATCGATTATAATGTTGGCTTATCCCCATAAAA
>NW_026917855.1:0-6000 GCF_035046485.1 Aedes albopictus
TCCTCCCCAACTGGACCAACTACAACTTTTCTTTGCATGAGAAACCACCATTCAAAACAGCTGCATTTCAAAGGCTACTGGTACCGTTTCAGGTTTGTGTGCGCAGAATCGTTAGGATTAATACTTCAACCTAGCTTCCCCGATATATTTACGCCGGGGGTATAAATGTAACATTGCAATTAGTCGTTACACATTTAGCTTTCTTCTTGTGCCAAGAAAAAACAACCGCAACGGCCACTCAAAGCTCATCCAAAGTCAAAAGCCACACATAAACCCCACGCATAGAACAACGCCAAACTAAAAGACCGACGCAACACAAAACGAAACCGAGGAGGACAACTTAACCGAGGGCTCCGGACGAGAGAAAGAAAGACACGTTTATACTCGTTGGTAGTCAAACTCGAAGTGAAGATTTTATTGTCATAAACGGAAATACATAACGCTAATAAAACAAGTGTTGCCAGAAGGGCTGCATACTTGGTGTAGTCGGTTGCGTACTCTTACACGGTTAACACCCCCCTTCAAGCCGATACACCTAGTAACATACGTAATTTTTCGAATTGTACTCTAGTCAGACCCTTGGTCATAATGTCAGCGATTTGCTCTTCTGATGGCACATACTCTAAACGAACTATTCCCCTTTGAACTTCGTCTTGCACGAAACGGTAGCGCACGTCGATGTGCTTTAGGCGTTTCGTCATCCTGTCGTCTTCAGCTACGGTGATGCAAGCTTGATTATCTTCGTGAATAACCGTAGGACCGCCAACATCTCGCTGGAAATCCTTCAGCAGCATCCTCAGCCAGATCGCCTCCTTTACCGCACCGCTCAACGAGATGAACTCGGCTTCAGCCGACGAAAGCGCCACAGTCTTTTGCTTTTGTGCTGTCCATGAAACGGTCGACTTGTAGACTTGGAACACGAAACCGGATTGGGATTTTCGATCCGCTGTGTCGCCGGCCCAGTCCGAGTCGGCGTATCCTTCTACCAATGAACTGCATTCGCTGCGCCTGAAGGTCAACTTGAAATCGAGGGTCCCTTTTATATACCGCAGTATACGCTTCGCATGATTCCAATGCTCGTCGGTGGCGCAGCTTTGAAAAGAACTGTAGTAGTTGACAGCTGCTGAGATATCAGGACGCGATGTAACTGCTACGTAACTCAAACAGCCAATGAGTTCACGGTAGGGCTTGGTTGTACATTTATTCGGGTCGGTGCATTTCTCTAACTTCACGCCAGCTTCCAGAGGTGTCTGTTTCGGTTTACAATCGGACATACCGAATCGGTCCAGAAGCCGCTCCAGATATCGCTTCTGATTTATGTCCATGACGCCTTCATTCTGTTGCCGAACGATGGTCAGTCCCAGAAATGTTCGCACCTCCCCAATGTCAGTCATTTCGAATTCGGCCTTCAGCTTTCCCTTCAATTCGTCAATTACTTCCAGTGAATGACAAGCGATTAGTATGTCATCAACATAAATGATTAGGAACACCGACTTCCCAGCGATTGTCGCAATGTACAGACAGTTATCGATTTCGCTGCGCCGGAATCCGAGGGCCGAAACGAATTCATGGAATCGGGAATTCCAGGCTCGTGAAGCCTGTTTAAGCCCGTATAACGACTTCTGCAACTTCGCTACCAGGCCACCAGAATCGAATTCTTTCGGTAAGCGCATGTAGAGTTCTTGATCCAAATGACCGTTCAAGAATGCAGTCTTTACATCAAGTTGATGCAGATGCATTCGCTCCTGGTTTGCGATGGCCAGTAAAACCCGCAAGGTTGTCAACCCGGCCACGGGGGAATAAGTGCTGTCATAATCGAATCCCTTGCGTTGCGAAAATCCTCTCGCGACTAATCGCGCTTTATACCGATCGATTCCTCCCACATCATTATGTTTGATCTTAAAGATCCATTTACTATCGATAAGGTTCTTACCTGGGGGTAGCGAAGTCAGAGTCCATGTTTTGTTCTTGACGAGGGAAGCCTTTTCGTCTGCGATAGCAGCTTCCCACTTCGGCCAATCGCTCCGCTTACGAAGCTCTTCCACAGAGCTCGGGATGTCTTCGACGAAATTCTCGGCGCACAACGCAGTTTCAGCCAGTTCATAGCAATCAAACCACGCTGGCTGTCGCCGAACTCGACCGCTCCTCCTCACATCTGCTGGCTGCTGATTCTCAGGTTCCGAATCCGAATCATCGTCCGGACCAGCCACATCAACCGGATCCACCGCATTCTGATTCACCGCATCATCACACACTAGTTCAACCACTTTCGGAACTCTTTTCTTCTCCAGTTTATTGTCACAGTACAGAGAGTTCTCATCAAACACTATGTCTCTTCCGACCACGATTTTCTTCTTCTCGGCATCCCAGAGTCGATAGCCGTTCACAGTATATCCCACATGATACAGCTTTTTGCACTTCGGATCTAACTTTGCTCTTCGCTCTTTCGGAATGTGGAGATACGCCGCGCTTCCGAAAACCCGCAGCTTCGAAACGTTGGGTTTGCGACCATTCCAAAGCTCGAACGGCGTTTTCTTTTCATCCACAGCTGACGTTGGACACCGGTTTGTAATGTACGTGGCGGTGTATGTTGCTTCACCCCACATTTCTTTTCCAAAACCACTTTCCGCCAGAAGCGCCCTAGCTCGTTCCATCAGCGTACGGTTAAGGCGCTCCGCCACGCCGTTCTGCTGTGGCGTATAAGGCACTGTTAACTGCATCTCGATTCCTTTTTCCCGGCAAAACGCACGCATCTGGTCGTTAACGTATTCGCCGCCATTGTCCGTACGGAGTTTCGCAATCCGCGTACCGAAATGCGATGTCACTAGTGCTTCATATTCGCGAAAACGATCGATCACTTCATCTTTTGTTTCCATTAGGTAAATCACAGAAAAGTGCGAGAAATCGTCCGTAAACGAGACAAAGAACCGCTTTCCGTCCCACGTATGTGGCGTAATCGGTCCACAGACGTCACTGTGGATCAGTTCTAGAACCCGCGACGAACGTCGTTCTTCCGCCGAACCGAACGGAAGCCTCTCGATTTTTCCCGACAAGCACGGTTCGCACACCACTGCATCAGCGTCGAAATTGGTCAGCGTTAATCCATTTACCATGTCGAAGCGCACTAGTTCGCGAAGGCTATCACAGCCGACGTGGCCATATCGTTGATGCCACAGCACAGCATTTCGCGACACTTTTCCCGTCACTAAAGCCGACCCCATTTCACTCCGTTTACAAAAGATGTTCAACTCATACAGCTTGCCTCTTAACTGCCCATCAGCCACCACTGTGTCATTATGCAGAATCTCAGCCTTTTCACCATCAAAACACACACGCAGTCCCGACTTCGCGATTCGTTTCACCGAAAATAAATTACAGCTCAGCTGAGGCAAATACAAAACGTTCTTTGCCTCACACTTTTTCACCGTTTCGCCGACCACGGAGTACATCGTGACGTCACCACAATACTCGGCAGACACCTTTTGTCCATTCGCGACGACGATTTCGACCGGCGGGTCGAGCTTTCGCATCGATGAAAAGTAGCTCGCGTCACACAGCATGTGTTCAGTCGCGCCGGAGTCGAGGTACCAACCAACACGAACAAACTCATCTTCTTCGGCCGTCAGAAAAGCGATTTCGGGTTTTTCTTCTTCCGTTCCCACGTTCGCTTTTTGACTGTTCACATCTCGCTTCGCTTTCGGGTTGTTTTGGTGATTCGCTTTCGGCTGTACGTTCGCACGATCGAGCAGACGACACTCGGCCTTTCGGTGGCCTAATTTCCCGCACTGGTAGCACTTCATTTTTCTCTTCTGCCCGTGTTTGCTCGCCATCGCAACGCCGTTCTCACTACCACAAGCATCATCCACTGCACACACATTTCTTCGCTTCATGTCGACATCTAACAGGCGCTTTTTCACGAAGTCCATTGTGATGTCTCCCGGTAGCGTCTCGATGGCAGTGACGACGGAGTCGAACGAGGCCGGCAGCGTTACCAACAAATGGCACACCGCGTCTGCCTCTTCCACCGTTGCCCCGCTCCCTTTCAGCTCACGAATTAACTTGTCAAATCGCAGCAAATGATCAGCCATGCTCGTGCCTGCCCCTTCGACATATTTCAATGTCAGGAGCTGTTTGCGGAGAAACAACTGTCCGGCGACACCGCGTCGTTCGAAGACGCTTTTCAACTTGTCCCAAATCAGTTTCGGCGTGGGGCAATCTTTTATCAACTCTAACTGATTGTCACTGATTGCCTGCACGATTATTGACTTGCACTTCTTCTCTTTCACTTTCCACTCGGCCATCTTCTTTTCTTTTTCGGCACGCACCACCGCGGTATCGCTTGTTTCAACGCGAAATTCGTCGATTTCCGCCGCTTCCCGCTGGAGACATTCGAGCAAATCGTGCATGTCCAAAACCGTCTCCAAGCGGAATTTCCAATTATGGAAACCACTTCCGTCGAACGCGATAATCTTCGTTTTGTCATCCATTGCTGGGCCCATAACCTAAAAGACCGACGCAACACAAAACGAAACCGAGGAGGACAACTTAACCGAGGGCTCCGGACGAGAGAAAGAAAGACACGTTTATACTCGTTGGTAGTCAAACTCGAAGTGAAGATTTTATTGTCATAAACGGAAATACATAACGCTAATAAAACAAGTGTTGCCAGAAGGGCTGCATACTTGGTGTAGTCGGTTGCGTACTCTTACACGGTTAACATGAACAACGCCGAATGTCAAATGGTATTTTCCGTTCGCAGCTCCGATGCATACCAAGAAAAGTAGACCTTGCCCGTTCTAAGCTTGCCGCCACCACCTCAGAGTCGTTGCTTCACCTCGAAGTTTCCCCGCTGATCCAGTCGACTAACAAAAGTACAGCACCAACACTCTCGCAACACAGAATCAAGCGAGGCCCTACCGATGCGACGCGATGAATAATGCTGAAGCTCATCCTGCACAAAATTGCTGCCAGACGCCACCGCAATGGGAGGAAATGCGCAAATCCTTAATTAATTCATTTTACCTGCTGGGAGCTTACCTACCGGCTGTGCCATTATTGTCGTGTCCGGACGGACACGGTGGCATTCCAATCCAACCTATTCCGCCGGCCGAAACTGCGCAAACGAGGAAGATTGCACATGACGCAACCTACTCGTGCGAAATACTTTACAAGACTGAAGTTTCATTTCATCTTGATCGTTTGTTTCGTTTGCTTTGTTTATCCGACAGCGCATCACTGCTGCTATGCTATATGCCCTGTTAATCATTTTCTTGGTATCCCTCTCAATCCCTACAAAGCTGAGGGCTCTTTTTCCGGTGAAAATAAAACGAAAAAACACGGCTATTTTTCGATTGACCAACTTCTTTTATTACCACACTGTGGCGCCGCTTAACTACGAATGACATACACTGCTTTTGGTGGTAAGGCATGGTACACAAATTACGTAACGCTAAAGTCAGCGATTTCAGACTCCCCCCCTCCCCCATGTAACGCTTTTTGTATGAAAACCAAAAATATTTTGTATGGCTCGTAACGCTATGCTAACTCCCCCCCCTCCCCCTATAGCGTTACGTAATTTGTGTACGATGCCTAAACTCTACAACCAAGGGGTATAACAATGGTAAAATATATAATACTGCCGAAATCCAAGGGGCTATCAAATATTTCTTTTACTCACGCTTACAACGACAATATTTTCGCGTGTCAAAAATTCTGGAGCAACATTTGAAAAGGGCATACAAGCATTGGTTAACAATGACTTCACACGTCGCTCCTGAGCCCCCATCAGCTTATTCACAAAAACTTAGACCGTTATCAGATAGAGCAAACATCGATCTTTCGGATAACGGTGTTCATTTGCGTGGGTGGGCTGCTGTTATGCCCTATGGAGCGTTTTCGAAAAGACACAAGACCTCTTGGGCCCTTTTCAAATGTTGCTCCAGAATTCCGATTTTCAACTGCACGAACAATATTTATTTATGTCGTTTTCGTTTTTGCGAC
>NW_026917856.1:0-586 GCF_035046485.1 Aedes albopictus
AAAAATCGTCTCCCAGCAACGCCTTGTATATCGGTTGACTCACAAAACACTTTTATTTATTCATGGTAGGCATATTGAACATAGCTTTGAGTAAAATTTTATGTTAACATATAAGTTTTATTTGAAAAAAGCATATTTTTGCGAAAGAAAGACGTTTTTAAAGGCAATTGCATACCTTTAGGCGTTTAATGTAGGTCATTCTGTAACTTACTAAACTTTATTTTATTTTTAACTAACAAATTACACCAGTTGTAAGAATTTTAAAAACTTATTCGGATTCAGCATCATCAAATTAAGTTTGTTCAATAATTTTCCATTCTTTGAATGTTATGTCATTGGTTGATCAACTTCACCCCGGATTGAAAGTTTTCAAATTTGGCCATTTGAGCAATTTTTATAAAATTTAGCAATTTCTTGTAAGAATTTTGTTTACGGAACTTGAAACAGCACCACTCAGTACATGTTTTAAAAATATTTGTTTGGAGTCATGTGCATTGTACTTGATTTTATTCAAAAGGATAGAGGAAAAGTGATCATCTTCCCCCCAGATTACGGTACTCCTCGTCTTCTGGCTTTAAATCCCATT
>NW_026917856.1:609-6000 GCF_035046485.1 Aedes albopictus
ACTGTGAAACGAATTTGCTTCATGTATTTTTTTTTTCTTTGGAGGTTTTTATCTAATTGACGTCTATCTAAGCGCCAATCAATAATGATCGGTTTTATTCTTACATCTCGTCTTACGCCTCATGGTCAATTTGGTATCAATTACTAATTTATAAATTCCCTGGCCAAGTTCGCAGGGGTTAACGGTATTAAAGTGAAGGAGTTTCATTTTGATTATTGTAATGTAGTGTTCTTTAGTGAAACATATCACCTTTTTAACACTTTAATGCGCCTCCAACGGTTCATCACGAACCGGCTGCTGCAGATGGAGTATGGCTGATCATATGCATCAGACATGCTCGATAAACACGGAGGAACCGCCGGGGCTCATTAGAGTCTATTCCCAAGCAATAGTTCCAAGTCGGTTGGATTTGAAAAGGTTTTGATGATCGTAACGATCATAAAAGTATCATAGGATTTGTGACAGGTTATTTTAACCTTTTACAGCCAGATGACTTGAAAATGTTGTTTGGGCTTTGTTCGGTTACGAACTGCACTCAAAATTGCGCACAAACAACTCATCACGCAAAACCATTCATCCAATTCAAATCAAGCGAACGAGCAACAAAGCCAACACCACAAACGGCGCCGACAGTGTGGCAGTATAGCCGCGCCAAAACATCACAGCGTATTGCAGCAGCCCATTCAATTGTTTCTTCCGATCATGTGAAAGCATCAACAGTCCACATGTCCATATCTATTATTCGTGCTGCAGCAGGCAGCGTCATCCAAGTAGTCTTGCGCATTACTTGCCTGTTTTGCTTTGCGCTCTTCCAGGCATAGCAGCAGGTAGTGCACAGCCAAGCTGATTCAATCATACTCTGCCTGCTTATAAAAAGCAGGCCCAATTTGAATGTACATATGAGTCGTCGTAGCAATAGTCATCTCCCCAGCAGGCACGCTGCCTGTTTGGGGAAGATCAAATAAATTCAAATTAGTTGAAACCGTTCTGTTTCTATTATCGCCGTCGTCGTCGTCCACTGGAGCACACTCGAGTTCGCTGATCTCCCGAGTGATCGAACATGGGTCTTTACTCAATTTCGTTGTGGTCGTTCCAGTTCCAAATAGTTCTTTTTCGGTTCTGGGGTTTTATTTTGCTTCCCAAACGCGATCTACACTTGCACTACTAGTCTCGGGAGCAAATCACTAGACACTCAACCGGTAGTTTAAATTATCATGTATTTGATCTTCAGGTTCGATTAAACATGCACTTTATTAACTTAACTTAGGTCTATTCAATTTATTATCTTAACTAACACACAATACATTGAACTACACAGGACACAAATCGACGACGGCGACGTAGTTTGTTGCCGTGAGGAAAAAATGGTACGCGCCCGCTTGCGGTGATGGCTCGATAAACACTGCCTCGGCCAGTGTTTCTATCTGTAGTCAACGCTGTAGATATAGATCATAATAATCCCTCTCTCGTCTCTGTCGGTCAAAGTCGAAGTAGATGTGGATGATATCGCACAGCAAACGGTGCCTTACACACGTAGGTCTGGCCGGTCAATGTGTGCACTGACCGATCGATGGTTGATCGTCACGCGGTGAGTGACCACGATGGTGGTGGATCGATGATTGCCAGAGATAAGAGGACATGATATCCAACATCCTGCCCTCCGCAGAAATAACCATTTCTGGACCATGGTACTCGAAGACCTCGTCGTGAAGTGATGAATATTTGAAGACGACATGCAAAGAAAGAATCAACCGGTAGGCCTTTCCTACTAGGTGAAAGAGAATGGACAGGTCCTCACCTGGACCCTCTGAATAGAGAGCCTTGTATTAATAAGTGGCCGCCTTCTTCGTAAACCTCGGATGTTGGAAGGTCTTGTAGCAATGCGTTGGTTGGTGCGTTTCTCGACGTGTTGATCGGATTCAAACATGGAAAGAGTAAGACCCGGAAGCCTGATACGAAAAGGTGATTGAACTTGGAATGGTCCTTACCTGGACCCTTCGGTTTAAGGGCCTTGAATTTTATTCTTCTACGTAGATCGGCTTGCTGAAGACAAGGTGTCCAACACAGATTGTGAAGACGTTTCGTTGGTAGAGGAAGATTCTTCATCATTGGGTGCTAGAACTGGCAGTACACAAATCTTGGCTACGGGGCGGGTAAGCCGGCCGGAACCGGTCTGCAGCGTAACGACGCGGACGACACCGTCTCTTCCGGGATGTAGCTCATGGATTCGAGCTAAAGGCCAGCGCATTGGTGGTTGATTTTCGTCTACGATGACAACTACTTGGTTCTCTTTCAGTTCGACGGGTGGTTTGATCCATTTACTGCGGGGTTGCAGCATTTGCAGGTATTCTACATGCCAGCGTTTCCAGACGTCCTGAAGCATCTTCTGGATCTGCTGCCATTGGTGGAGGCGGTTCATTGGAGTTGATTCGTAATCGACGTCTGGGACCGACTGTAGCGAAGTTCCGACAAGGAAGTGGCCAGGAGTTAACGCATGGAGATCCGACGGGTCATCTGATAGCTTTGTTAGCGGGCGAGAATTCAGACACCCTTCAATTTGGACCAAAAGCGTCTCCATGTCGTCGAAAGCTAGTTTCCGGTCTCCCAACACTCTAACAAAATGTTTTTGCGCCGACTTGATTGCCGCTTCCCAGAGTCCTCCGAAATGAGAGCCATGAGGAGGATTGAAGTGCCATCGAATACCAGAACTTGCACATTCACTGGCGATGGCATGCCGGAACTCTTCGGCGCGCAAAAGTTTCCGCAGTTCATTGGCCGAACCGACGAAATTCTTGCCGTTGTCGGTGTAAACATCTGAGCACAGACCACGACGAGAAACGAAGCGACGAAAGGCTTGGAGAAACTTGGCCGTACTGAGGTCCACTACCAGCTCTAAGTGGACGGCTTTTGTGCTGAAGCACACGAATACGGAAACATATGCCTTCGGTGGTGCATCTCGGCGATGGCGTGGCTTGAGATAGATCGGCCCCCAAAAGTCGATCCCAACGATGGAGAACGGACGCGAAGCAGTGACGCGTTGCGATGGAAGTTCGGCCATGAATTGTTGAATGGCTTTCGGCTTTGCTCGGAAACACGTGACGCATTTGTGAACGATTCGTCGAGAAACGTTTCTGCCTCCTAAAATCCAAAATCGCAGCCGAAGGGTATTGGTAAGAAGCTGAGCTGCTGCGTGAAGAAGACGTTCATGCTGACTCCGAACAAGGAGTTCCGTGAATGGGTGTGATCCTGGGAGCAAAATCTGATGGCGGGAGTCGAAAGGTTGCACTGAACGATCGAGGCGTCCGCCGATGCGGAGAATGTTGTCCTTGTCGATGATTGGATGAAACCAACGAAGTCTGGAGTGAGATGAGATGGCCTGCTTTGCCCTGACAGCCTTCAATTCCACCGGAAAGGAGTCTTTCTGTACCAGTCGAATGAGAGCCAATTCGGCGCCACGAATCTCGGCGGTGGAGAGTGGCGAGAGGACAATTCGTTTGGTTTTAGGTAGGCGCAAGTTGCTGAAATATCGTCGCCAATAAGCAGTGATCCGTAGCATGTTTTGGTAGTTGGAGAATCGTCCGACGTATTCTTCAACGAATGTTGGCAATGGTGAAGTTGTAGCTAGTGCAGTCCTCCTAGCTTCCTTTGTTGCTTCTTGATCGATCCCTTCGCTGACTTGAACTGGCCATGTTTCCTTGTCGTTTTGAAGCCATGGAGGCCCTTGCCACCATTGTTGAGACTGAATAAGGTCCGCCGCTGGCAATCCTCTCGAAATTATATCAGCAGGATTCTCATGGCCGGCGATATGGTTCCACTCACAGTTCTCGGTCATCTGTTGGATTTTTGATATGCGGTTTCCGACGAATGTGGACCACGTAGAAGGTGTTGCCTTGAGCCAGCTTAAAACGGTCGTCGAATCAACCCAGAAGTACGCCTTGGAAGATATACGCAGCGCAGCGCTGACCTTACAGTAAAGTTCAGCGGCTAAAAGTGCACCACACAGCTCTAAACGTGGAATGCTTTGCTGCTTGAGCGGTGCAACCTTTGATCGAGACGTCAGTAGCGCGATCTTTACTGTACCGCAAGCATTTGATGATCGGATGTATGCACACGTTCCATAGGCGGTTAAAGAGGCGTCCGAAAAGAAATGGAGCTCAGCAGAGGTTGAATCGGGGAGCAGGACAAACCTATCGATGCGCAATTGGTTCAAGCGGGGCAGTTCGGAGCAGTATTCGGTCCAGCGGCGTTTCATTTCGTCTGGCAGTTCTGTATCCCAATCGTACGGTTTGTTATTCTCGTCCTTCAGACCCCACAGTGCTTGCATGAAAACCTTGGCAACGACTACTACAGGACCTACCAGACCGAGTGGGTCGAACAACTTAGCGATGCTGGACAGGGAACTGCGCTTCGTTACTACGGTGTTTAGAACGACGGAGGCTTCGGGGACGACGTACTTCAACTGATCCGAGCCGGGCTCCCAGTGCAGGCCCAGAGTTTTGATGGACTGGTCCTTGGCAAAGTCCACCGACGGTTCTATGGCTCGGTTGGCTGGAGGAATGCTTACGAGTACTGCCGGAGAATTGCTCGCCCATTTTCGGAGTTGCATTCCGGCTGAATTCAACATGGCATCCATTTGCTCGCGAAGTTCGATGGCTTCGGCGACAGTGTTTGCTCCAGAAAAAAGGTCGTCAACGTAAAAATCTTCGATAGCCGCCTGAGCTGCGGCTGGATAATTCGCGCCCTCGTCAAGAGCGATCTGTTTCAGTACTCTGGTAGCAAGATACGGTGCTGAAGCGGTTCCGTAGGTTACAGTCTTCAATCTGAAGGTTTGGATCGGGTCTGTCTGAGATCGGCGCCAGAAGATTAGGTGAAATCGGCGGTCTTCGGGAAACAGCAAGATTTGCCGATACATTTTGGCAACGTCGGCGATTAGCATGATCGGATGAAGTCGGGATCTCATCGTGATTGCCCTCAAATCCTCCTGAACGACGGGACCAACCAGCATGGCATCGTTCAAAGAAACTCCACTAGCGCTCTTGCACGAAGCATCGAAGACGACGCGGACCTTGGTGGTGGTGCTATCTTCTTTAATCACTGGATGATGCGGAATATAGTAGGCAGGTCCAGACACTGCTTCCATGTTTTTAATTCGCTCCATGTGGCCCAACTCCTCGTACTCATCCATAAACTTCGTGTATTCGTCGGCTAACTGCTGGTCTCGTCCTAGTCGGTTCTCAATCAAGCGAAAACGATGATATGCAGTGCGTTTATTGCGATCTACTTTTCTCAGAACGTCTTCCTTGAACGGTACGCGCACCATGTACCGTCCGTCCTCACCGCGAACAGTGGTTTCAGAGAAGAACTTCTCGCAATAGGCTTCAGCTGCAGAAG
>NW_026917857.1:0-5305 GCF_035046485.1 Aedes albopictus
CAAAGACTTTTCTGCTCATAATATTTTGTAGCACGAACTCGAGATCAATACATAATAATACATGAGAAAAATTTGGTCGTTTATAGAAGCTCATGACTTTCGCTTTATTTTGTAAACTAGTGTCATAAGAACCAATGCCAAATAATATTTGGTTCACATTTAAAACGTGTCATGTTACATCATCGAGCTAATTTTCCGGTACCTGCATTAAATCTCTTCGCATCAGAGACCCTTCACCAAATACACGAGTTGCAACTCACAGCACAGGATTATCGTAGATAGATAGCCCCGGATTACCGTAATGGGATGTTCCCATCGTTGTAGGTGCTTACCAAAGTTCTTAACCGATTTAATGGGACGACTCGTTCGCTCAACTTTTCCGGGCCACCATCGACGCGACGCAACGATAACTGCCATTTAAGCCGGGTAAAAATGTTGCCACTGAAGAGGTCCGAAAATGGTTTGATCAATGATGACGGCTGACACGTGGTGTGACACCAACGTCCCCGCACGTCTCTGGGAAAAACGAAGGAAGGAGGCATCATTTTCATAAGCCGTGGCAGAAGATATCGAAAAGTATCAAGACAAATGAAGTCCAGCCCGGCCCGGCCCGGCCCGGCCATTACTCGGCAGGGGTGACTCAGATGGAATAATAAATCACCCTGGCGATAAATAAATCTTGGTGTTTGTACAGGTGCAGGACGCACGAAGCTGAAGGGTGACCCCTGCGTGGCTTCTCGGAATCCATATTCAGAGGGGGAAAAGACAATCCTAGGAAAGCATGCAAGAGCGCTTCCGAGGAAATAGCTCACAGCACGATTATGGAGAACAAAGATAAAATGATATGGCAAATCACGCTTACCTAGGTCTGCCCACTTCAGGGCGTTGGTTGTTGTTGGGAGCTAATAATCTCTCCGCTTGAATGCTCGGATACGAAAACGAAACCATCGGAAAACCATGCAAATAAAAATTCATAACATCTCCTAACGACTATCAATTACCGATTCAAATGAACGGGCACAAACGGGCTTCAAGGTTATAAATTTTTATGCGACGTTCTCGTCGTCGTTATTGTGGCACAGTGGGGTAGACAGGAGGGAAGTTTATTTGATTCACGATAAACGCCTTGGATAAGGAATAACCATTGAGCGCAATAATTTTGATAAAGGTTTGAATCGGCGAACACAAATCCTAAGTTCTGTACGTTCTTACTTATTAACTTGCTTACTTACTTACTTACTAACTAACTTACTTACTTACTTACGTACTTACTTACTTACTTACTTACTTACTTAATTACTTACTTACTTACTTACTTACTTACTTACTTATTTCCTAACTTACATACTTACTTATTTACTTACTTACTTAATTACTTATTTACTTACTTACTTACTTTTTTGCTTACTTACATACTTACATACTTACTTACTAACTTACTTAATCACTTACTTACTTACTTACTTACTTACTTACTTACTTACTTACTTACTTACTTACTTACTAACTTACTTACTAACTTGTTTACTTACTTACATACTTACTCACTTACTTACTTTTTTACTTACTTACATACTTACCTACTTACTAACTTGCTTAATCATTTACTTTATCATTTACTTACTTACTTTTTTACTTACTTACCTACTTACTTACTAACTTACTTAATCCATTCCTTTCCTACTTACTTACCTACTTACTTGCTAACTTACACACGTATTAATTTCTGGAGAAATTGCAGAGCAATTAAGGAAGGGATTCCTGGAGAAATTATGAATTTCCAGGAGGAGTTTCTGAAGGAAATCCTCGATGAATTTCTGTAAGAAATCCTGTAGCAAGTTTTAGAGGAATTCCTACAGGAATTTAGGGAGAATTTCAGGAGGAATTCCAGTTCCAGTCCAGAGAGAACTACAGCAGAAAATCCAGGAGAAACTCCAGGAGAAACTCCAGGAGAAACTCCAGGAGAAACTCCAGGAGAAACTCCAGGAGAAACTCCAGGAGAAATTCCAAGAGGAATTCCAGGAGGAATTCCTGGAAGAATTCCAGGAGGGATTCCTGGAAGAATTCCAAGAGGAATTCCAGGAGGAACTACTGGAAGAAAGAATTCCAGGAGGAATTCCTGGAAGTATTCCAGGAGGAATTCCTGGAAGAATTCCAAGAGGAAATCCTGGAAAAATTCCAAGAGGAATTCCTGGAAGAATTCCAGGAGGAATTCCTGGAAGAATTCCAGGAGGAATTCCTGGAAGAATTCCAGGAGGAATTCCTGGAAGAATTCCACGAGGAATTCCTGGAAGAATTCCAGGAGGAATTCCTGGAAGAATTCCAGGAGGGATTCCTAGAAGAATTCCAAGAGGAATTCCTAGAAGAATTCCAGGAAGAAATCCTGGAAGAATTCCAGGAGGAATTCCTGGAGGAATTCCAGGAGGAATTCCTGGACGAATTCCTGGCGGAATTCCTGGACGAATTCCTGGACGAATTCCTGGACGAATTCCTGGAGGAATTCTTAGAGGAATTCCTGAAAGAATTCTTGGAGGAATTCCTGGAGAAATTCCTGGAAGAATTCCTGGAGAAATTCCTGGAGGAATTCCTGGAGAAATTCCTGGAGGAATTCCTGGAGAAATTCCTGGAGGAATTCCTGGAGAAATTCCTGGAGGAATTTCTGGAGGAATTCCTGGAGGAATTCCTGGAGAAATTCCTGGAGGAATTTCTGGAGGAATTCCTGGAGAAATTCCTGGAAGAACTCCTGGAGGAATTCCTGGAGGAACTCCTGGAGGAATTCCTGGACGAATTCCTGGACGAATTCCTGGAGGAATTCTTAGAGGAATTCCTGAAAGAATTCTTGGAGGAATTCCTGGAGAAATTCCTGGAGAAATTCCTGGAGAAATTCCTGGAGGAATTCCTGGAGAAATTCCTGGAGGAATTCCTGGAGAAATTCCTGCAGGAATTCCTGGAGGAGTTCTTGGATAAATTCCTGAAGGAATTCCTGGAGGAATTCCTGAAGGAATTCCTGGATAAATTCCCGAAGGAATTCCTGGATAAATTCCCGAAGGAATTCCTGGAGGAGTTCCTGGAAGAATTCCTGGAGAAATTCCTAGAGGAATTCTTGATGGAATTCCTTGAGGAATTCCTTGAGGAATTCCTTGAGGAATTACTTGAGGAATTGCTAGAGGAATTTTTTGAGGAATTCCTAGAGGAATTCCTTGGAGAATTCCTAGAGGAATTCCTGGAAGAATTCTTGGAGGAATTCCTGGAGAAATTCCTGGAAGAATTCCAGTAGGAAGTCCTGGATGAATTCCTGTAGGAATTCCTGGAAGAATTCCAGTTGGAATTCCTGGAAAAATTCCAGGAAGAATGCCTGGAAGAATTCTAGGAGGAATTCCTGGAAGAATTCCAGTAGGAAGTCCTGGAAGTATTCTAGGAGGAATTCCTGGAAGAATTCCAGGAGGAATTCCTGGAAGAATTCCAGGAGAAATTCCTGGAAGAATTCCAGGAGAAATTTCTGGAAGAATTCCTGGAGAAATTCCTGGAGAAATTCCTGGAGGAATTCCTGGAGAAATTCCTGGAGGAATTCCTGGAGAAATTCCTGCAGGAATTCCTGGAGGAGTTCTTGGATAAATTCCTGAAGGAATTCCTGGAGGAATTCCTGAAGGAATTCCTGGATAAATTCCCGAAGGAATTCCTGGATAAATTCCCGAAGGAATTCCTGGAGGAGTTCCTGGAAGAATTCCTGGAGAAATTCCTAGAGGAATTCTTGATGGAATTCCTTGAGGAATTCCTTGAGGAATTCCTTGAGGAATTACTTGAGGAATTGCTAGAGGAATTTTTTGAGGAATTCCTAGAGGAATTCCTTGGAGAATTCCTAGAGGAATTCCTGGAAGAATTCTTGGAGGAATTCCTGGAGAAATTCCTGGAAGAATTCCAGTAGGAAGTCCTGGATGAATTCCTGTAGGAATTCCTGGAAGAATTCCAGTTGGAATTCCTGGAAAAATTCCAGGAAGAATGCCTGGAAGAATTCTAGGAGGAATTCCTGGAAGAATTCCAGTAGGAAGTCCTGGAAGTATTCTAGGAGGAATTCCTGGAAGAATTCCAGGAGGAATTCCTGGAAGAATTCCAGGAGAAATTCCTGGAAGAATTCCAGGAGAAATTTCTGGAAGAATTCCAGGAGAAATTCCTGGAAGGATTCCAGTAGGAATTCCTGGAACAATTCCAGAAGGAATTCCTGGAAGTATTCTAGGAGGAATTCCTGGAAAAATTCCAGGAGGAATACCTGGAAGAATTCCAGCAGGAATTCCTGGAATAATTCCAGAAGGAAATCCTGGAGAAATTCCTGGAACAATTCCAGGAGGAATTCCTGGAGAAATTCCTGGAACAATTCCAGTAGGAATTCCTGGAACAATTCCAGGAGGAATTCGTGCAGGAATTCCGGGAGGAACTCCTGGAAGAATTCGTGGAGGAATCCCTGGAGGAATTCCTGGAGGAGTTCCTGGAGGAATTTCTGAAGAAATTCCTGGAGGAATTCCTGGTGTAGTTCCTGGAGAAATTCCTGGAGTAATTCCTGGAGGAATTCCTGGAGGAATTCCTGGAGGAATTCCTGGAGTAATTCCTGGAGTAGTTTCTGGAGGATTTCCTGGAGTAATTCCTGGAGTAATTCCTGGAGTAATTCCTGGAGTAATTGCTGGAGGAATTCCTGGAGGAATTCCTGGAGGAATTCCTGGAGGAATTCCAGGAGAAATTCCTGGAGGAATTCCTAAAGGAATTCCTGGAGGAATTCCTGAAGGAATTCCTGGAGGAATTCCTGAAGGAATTCCTGGAGGAATTCCTGAAGGAATTCCTGGAGGAATTCCTGGAGGAATTCCTGGAGGAATTCCTGGAGGAATTCCTGGAGGAATTCCTGGAGGAATTCCTGGAGGAATTCCTGGAGGAATTCCTGGAGGAATTCCTGGAGGAATTCCTGGAGGAATTCCTGGAGGAATTCCTGGAGGAATTCCTGGAGGAATTCCTGGAGGAATTCCTGGAGGAATTCCTGGAGGAATTCCTGGAGGAATTCCTGGAGGAATTCCTGGAGGAATTCCTGGAGGAATTCCTGGAGGAATTCCTGGGGGAATTCCTGGAGGAATTCCTGGAGGAATTCCTGGAGGAATTGCTGGAGGAATTCCAGGAGGAATTCCTGGAGGAATTCCAGGAGGAATTCCTGGAGGAATTCCAGGAGGAATTCCTGGAGGAATTCCAGGAGGAATTCCTGGAGGAATTCCAGGAGGAATTCCTGGAGGAATTCCTGGAGGAATTCCTGGAGGAATTCCTGGAG
>NW_026917857.1:5328-6000 GCF_035046485.1 Aedes albopictus
CCCGCCTGAAATGCGAAGCAGCAAAGGTCGGACTGGTGGTGAATGCCTCAAAAACAAAGTACATGCTGGTAGGTGGGACTGAGCGAGACAGGACAAGCCTTGGCAGCAATGTTACGATAGACGGGGATACTTTCGAGGTGGTAGAAGAATTCGTCTACCTCGGTTCCTTGCTAACGGCTGACAATAACGTGAGCCGTGAAATACGAAGGCGCATCATCAGTGGAAGTAGTGCCTACTATGGGCTCCAGAAGAAACTGCGGTTAAATAAGATTCACCCCCGCACCAAATGTACCATGTACAAAACGCTACTAAGACCGGTGGTTCTCTGCGGACACGAGACATGAACCATGCTCGAGGAGGACCTGTAAGTGCTCGGAGTTTTCGAGCGACGGGTTTTAGGACGATCTTCGGCGGCGTACAGGAGAACGGTGTGTGACGGAGAAGGATGAACCACAGCTCGCTGCACTCTACGGCGAACCCAGCATCCAGAAAGTGGCCAAAGCCGGAAGGATACGATGGGCAGAGCATGTTGCAAGAATGCCGGTCAACAACCCTGCAAAGCTGGTGTTTGCTAACCATCCGGTTGGTACAAGAAGGCGTGGAGCGCAGAGAGCACGATGGGCGGACCAGGTGGAGCGTGATCTGGCGAGTGTTGGGCGTGACCGACGTTGG
>NW_026917858.1:0-5975 GCF_035046485.1 Aedes albopictus
AAAAAGTACCACTTGTTTTGGTTTGGATTCGATCCAACGACTCTCTATCACAAGACCGGCGCTTTAACCAACTGAATCACTGGTTATGCTGGATGATTCGTTGACCTATAGTCAAGGTGTAGTTTGGGGACCATGAGTTCCGATTTAGCTTAATGAAATTTGTCACGGATTCGATGTCACCGAATCCCATGGAGTAAAAAAATGGGAAGCTCAGACGCACACATTTCTATAAATTCCGCTTCAGAATAAACCCTAGATAAACTTGTAATGATTTTAAACAAAATCATCAACTCATAATGGATATAAACCACAAGAAGTTCAAAACTTCTTTCTCAGCTGTAAGCACAGCACTCACTTCCGGTACCACGCCATCAACATCAAGATCGATCGCAGATTGATTTCTCTCTTTCGAATCCTTTCTCCTCTATGAAACACCTGGTGCAATTGCATTTCGCGAAATGAAAAAAAAAATCCCACAACGACCACTGCTCGAAAGGATCTACTGCAGGAGCAGCAGCAGCGGCAGCAGCAGTGGCTAATACCCACTCGAACGTCCCTTGGTTTCACCGGGAGAAGAGCAATGACCTCATTGTCGTCCAGGCGGCCCCGATCGGTGGTGCTGGTGGTAGCCCACTTGAAAGAATGGTTTCCGTTGCTGCTGCTGCTCTGGCACAGGATGTGAATGCGGGAAATGTGCGTAACGATGGATCGTTAAATAATAAATTTCAATTCGAAGGGTTGGCGTTGCGCGAAAGGTGATTCAACTTTGCATTTCAATTGAATGTGGTGTGTGCAATTTGCAAGGGCTTTTCTTTTCCTGCTGCAGGATGCTACCGGGCGAAATCTGCAGATGTACCAGTTGTGTTTTTTTTTGTTCTTCGGAAAGTTCAACGTTTCCTTGAATGCTCAGTTCCCATGGGACTCAATGTCCGACTGTGTCCAAAGTTAGCAGGCAGTTGGAGCCAGATGAATGTGGCAATTTGATTGAATGCTTTTCAAAACTGTCACACTGAAGTTTGTAAGTGTTTGTAATGCAGAATGTTTTTTTTTTTAACGTAATTCTAAGTCTCTTCCTAATGTTGTTGCCAAGCACGCTATGTCTGCAGAAAAGCGCAACTACAATTAACTGAAAAGAACAGATTTTCTTGACTTTCTAGCGTAAGGCCCCTACTAATGGCTTGTTTTGTGATCTAGAGTCTACAAAGTCTAATCCCAGGTAAGTCGCTTCCTTCTACTTTATAATTTTCTACTTTCTCACATTTATACAACTCTTATATGTAACCCATTTTTTGGAATTTGTATGAGTCGTAGGTCTCCAGTTAGCCTAGTGGTTAAGGCTTTGGATCGCCAATCCGGAGACGGCGGGTCCTTTCCTCACAATATACTAATTCATGCAATAGCAGGCAAAGAAAGCCCTTCAATTAATACCTGTGGAAGTGCTCAACCTCAAAGAACACTAAGTTGATGAGAGGCAGGTCAAGCTCCAGTGGTAGAGCCATAAAAGAAGAAGAAGAAGAAGAAAAGGAAGAAGAAGAAGAAGAAGAAGAAGAAGAAGAAGAAGAAGGAGGAGCGTAGGTTTTGGCCAAACACCACTATCCCCGTCCGTCGACAGTCTACGTAGTTTATGAACGGACTCTAATGGTACGCAAATGACGAATAATACCTTTAAAAAGAGTCCATACACAACGAGAAGGAAATAGATCCTGGTCCGGAAGACTCTGAAAATTCTCCTGAAGTTTACTGGAGCCCTTTATAAAACCCTTAAAACACCCTGAGGTTCCTTTGAAATCTCCCTCTGAACTTTCCCAGGAATGCTCTTGAAGCCTCTTCTTACTCCGTTTCAATGCTATTGAAATGTCCTGAAAATGCCAGAAACTCAATGAAACGTTCCTGAAAGCCCCAGAAATGCCCCTAACACTTCATGGCAACTTTTGAAATTCCATGAAGACTTCCTGAAACACCCCTGAAATACCCAGAGGCCCTCTGAAACCCCATGAAACATTCTGAACCCTCCTGAATATCCTGGAACGTCCTTAAAAATCCCCTGAAACCCTCTAATCCTCTGGAAGCCTCCCCAAATCTTATGAAACGTCCAAAAATCTCCCTCAGAGCACCTAAAATGTTCCTGAAATATCGTTGAAATTCCCAGAATCCACTGAAACTTCGCTGGAAGCCCCTGAAATCTTAAAAAAAAATAAACTTCTGTAGGAATTCCAAAAAGAGCACCTCGAAAAATGCCGGATAGAAATCTCGATGGAACTCCTACAAGAATTCTCAAGAAACTTCAAAAGAAATTCCTGAAAGATCTCCCGGAGGAATTGCTGGGAGATCTCCCGTAGGAATAAAAGTTCACTGTGAAACCCCTGGAAAAGTTTACAGTCAAATTCCAAGAAAAGTTTGTAAAATTTCCGAAGAAACTCCCGGAGGAACTTTTAGAACTTCCGGAGGAATTCTCGGGGGAATTCCTGGAGCAATTTCCGGAGGAACTTCTGAAGCAATTCCTGGAGGAAATCTCCGGAGTAACGATCGGAGGAACCCTAGAGCATCTCACGAAAGAAATTACAAAGGAACTCTTGGAGCTTCTTGATTAATTCCCGGGAGAACGCTCCCCTCCTAGAATTTCTTAAACGACTTCACCGGTCATTTCTTCAATAGTTCATTCAGAATATTTTTTTCCTAGACAAACAGACGTAACACTCTTCAATACGTTTTGGTGCATGAATTTAGTGATCAATTAAAGTTTTATTTGATTCCGCGATCCTTCCACCAGAGGCGCAAGTGTTAGATCGCTTTAACGTTTTCCAGTGTACACGTTGCTGATTGATGCGAATGAAAATTACAAGCGGTTTGCTTTGTAGTGTGCGTGTTATACAAACGTCAAATCGGATGCATTTCCGATGGCCGACAATGCCACGCGTAGTTTTACCAACAGGTGACAGTGTGCTCATGAAAAAGACACTGGGCAAAAGTATTTGATGAAATTCCTGTAAGATTTACGTCTGTTTGATTGTGATTTTTCCATCTTAAGCCTAAGAGTTGCTCCGATAATTCTCCGACTTCCTGTGTTTCTTTTGGGGATTCCTCTGGATTCTTTTTCGGTAATTCCGCAGGGATTTTCTCTGGAAATTCCTCTAGGGGTTCTTCAAGTAATTCCTGTAGGAGTTCCTCCTGGAATTCCTCTAGTAGATCCACCGGAAATTCCTCTAGGAAATCCTTCAGATATCTCTCTAGGAGATCCTCCGGGAAATCTTTTAGGATTTCTTCCTGGAATTCCTCTAGGAGTACTTCCGGGAATTTCTCTAGGAATTTTTCCGGAAATTCCACTAGGAGATCCTTCGGGAATTTTTACGGGAATTCCTGTAGTGAAATTTCTATGGATATTCCTCTAGTGGAACTCCTCGGGAAATTCTGCGAGTAATTTCTTAGGGATTCGCAAGAGTTTCCTCTGAGAATTCCTTAAGTATTTTCTCCGCGAATTCTTCTAGGAGTTCCTTCAGAAATTCCACTAGGAGTTCCTTGGGGAGTTTCTAGAGCAGTTCCGGAACTTTCTCTAGAAGATTCTCCGGGAATTTGTCCAAGAGTTCCACCGGGAATTCCTCTAGAAGTTCCTCCTGGAATCCTTCTGATAGTTGTGCTGGGAATCGCGAGAGTTTCCTCCAAGAACTTTACTAGGAGTCCCTCCGTGAATTCCTATTGGAGCTCCTCCGGGAATTCTTCTAGGAGTTCCTCCAGGAATGCCTCTAGGAGGTCCTCTGGGAACTTCTCTAGATGTTCATTCGGGAATTCCTCGAAAAGTTCCTCCGGAAATTACCCTAGGAATCTCTCGGGGAAATCATCCACGAGTTCCTCCAGGAATTCCTATAGGAATTATTCCACGAATTCCTCTAGGAGTTCAACTGGACCACTAATTATTTTAGGTGTTGTCCGTTGTCTTATGTTTGTGATCGTTCAATCTGTGCAACCTCTGGTCGAAGTCGGTGTAGTGTCTTTTAAAAAATACTCGGAGAAAACTCCTGAAATTCTCAGAGGATTTTTTAAAGAATTCCCAGAAGAACCCTTAAAGGAATTGGCGGGAGGAACTCTCAGAGAAATTTCTAGTAGAACTCTTGGAGGAACTTCTGTAAAAAAACTTCGGAAGAGTTTCGAGAGAAATTCTTGATGGAAACTCCCGCAATGCTCAGAGCAACTTCTAGACAAAATGTCCGGAGGAAATTCTAGAGGAACTTTCGGAGCAAATCCTAAAGTATTTTCCGGAAGAACTCCTAGAGGAATGCTTGGAGGAAACTTCCGCAATTCTCAGAGGAACTTCTAGGAAGTATTTATAGAGGAATCAGCGGAGAAACTCATGGAAGAATTCCTGAATGAACTTCTAGAGGAATTCTCTAAGGAAACATCCCGAGGAACTTATAGAGAATTCCCGGAAGAACTCGCTAAAGGATACTCCCAGATGAACTTCTAGATGAATTCCCGGAAGAATTCCTAGAGGAATTTTCGGAAGAAACTTTCGCAACTCTCCAAGGGACTGCTGTACAATATTTTCGGCAGAACTCTTGCAGAATTTTACAGAGAAACTCTTTCAGGAATTCGCGGAAAAATGAAACACCAGAAAATTCTCAGACGTAGCTCCTAGAGGAATTCTAAGGTAAAACAATTGGAAAAATCTCAGGTGGAAATTCGTGAGCAATCATTGGTGGAGTCCCTGGAGAAATTTCAACTGGAACTCTGGCAGAAACCTATGGAGGAGTTCCAACTACTGAAAATATCCTAGATTTAACACTTGACAAAATTTTAGGTTGAACTAATGCAGCTTGGTTGGAAAATTTCAAACAGAACTCTTGTTTGAAAATCCTGAAGGAATTTCAAGTGGAATTCCTGAGTGGATTCCAGATGAAATTCCTGAAGGACTTCCAGGTGCTACTCCTCGAGGAAACTCCTAGAGTAAATTTTGCAGAAACCCCAGGTAGTACTCGTGGAAGAACTCCATTTAGAACTCCCGGAAGAACTTCAGGTGAATCTCTTTGAGGAGCTCCAGATAAAACTCCTGAATAAATTTCAGGTAGCACTCCTGAGTAAATTCCAGGCAACTCCAGGAAGAACTCATGGAGGAATTCCAGGTGGGATTCTTGGAAGAACTCCTGGAGGAATTCCTGGTGGAACTCCAGGTAGAACTCTAGGAGGAACTACAGGTGGATTTCCTCGAGGAACTCCTGGAGGAACTCTTGGAGGAACTTCTGGAGGAATTCCTGGAGAAACTCCTGGAGGAACTCCAGGGGAACTCCTGCAGACATTCTAGGTAGAACTCCTGGAGGAACTCTAGTAGGAACTTCCCGTGGAGGTCCTCGAGGAAATCCAGCTAAAGCTCCTGGAAAAAGTCTAGGTGGAACTCCTGCTGGAACTCTAGGTAGAACTCTAAGAGAAACTACAGGTAGATTTCCTCGAGGAACTCCTGGAGGAACTCCTGGAGGAACTCCTGGAGGAACTCCTGGAGGAACTCCTGGAGGAACTCCTGGAGGAACTCCTGGAGGAACTCCTGGAGGAACTCCTGGAGGAACTCCTGGAGGAACTCCTGGAGGAACTCCTGGAGGAAATTCTGGAGGAACTCCAGAGGAACTCCTGCAGACATTCTAGGTAGAATTCCTGAAGGAACTTTAGTAGGAACTTCCCGTGGAGGTCCTCGAGGAATTCCAGCTAAAGCTCCTGGAAAAATTCCAGGTGGAACTCCTGTTGGAACACTAGCAAAAACTCTAGGTAGAACTCCAGGAGGAACTACAGGTAGATATCCTCGAGGAACTGCAGGAGGAACTCCTGGAGGAACTCCTGGAGGAATTCTTGGAGGAAATTCTGAAGGAATTCCTGGAGGAACTTCTGGAGGAACTCCTGGAGGAACTCCTGGAGGAACTCCTGGAGAAACTCCTGGAGGAACTCCTGGAGGAACTCCTGGACGAACTCCTGGACGAACTCCTGGACGAACTCCT
>NW_026917859.1:0-5955 GCF_035046485.1 Aedes albopictus
TCTTCAGAGGTTTTTTCTGAGATATTTTAAGGGATTCCTCCGCTGCCTTCGCATGTTAGGCCCACGTTTTTTTCTATTCCGATTCGTAATGTTGTCTCTCACGGGACTATTTCTAAAGAATTGGATATTTCACCCGCCTTATTTCGCTGCTAGATATAGTACGAAAAATGGGTGCATGATTTGATTACAGACTTTCGAAAATATTTAAGTTGGAGTACACAAGGTAGGAGCTTTGAAAAACAACTTGAGACTGACATGCAAAGAAGAGCAGTCAAGGAAACTGTCAAAGTTCTCTCAGGGAGTCCTCTCGGACATTAGAAGAGACTTCTTTTGTGATACTTTCAAGGATTACTCCAAGATTTTTTTAGGCATTCCTTCTGAGATTTCTGCTTGTATTCCTTCAAGGGTTCCATTAGAATTCTCCTTTGGTCTTCTCTAGGGAATCCTTCGTTGAGTCTTCCCGGGATTCCTTAAATTAAGAGACAGTTTTCAGATATTTCACGTGGTTTTCCTAGCGGAATTTCGCACGCAGTTTCTCCTAGGATTACTTTTAGAGGTTTTCAGAGTTTTTTCTTAGATTTTCTTCATATTTCCTCCAGGGTTTAGTCCCAGAAAAATTCCGAGCTGTTCCAGTTTCTCTCAGGATTTCTTTATCAATTCCTCTCGAGATTTCTCCAATTAGTCTTTGCGGAGATTTTCGCAAATTTGACCTTCAGTTATTTCTCCGGGAATTTCTTACAAGAAATCTCGTAAGTTATCCCAGGAGATATTCCGAGAAAAATTTTTTGAAAGAAAAAACTGCAAGAAATCCAAAGAGGAGCATCCAGAACCTCGGGATCGAGCTCGGGATAATTTCTGGTAGAGATTCCGGAAGAGCTCTGGAAAAAATCCCGAGGAAATCTGTAAGAAAATAATCTCAGGTGGATCACTACAAGACATTAGATAATCAACTACAAGGAAAGAAAAGTCTTGGTAAATATCCGAACTCCATGAGAAGTACCAGCAGTAGCTCCTGCAGAAATCCCAGAAGACTATCTAAAACATCTTAGGAGAAAGTCCAGCATAAATTCTGAAACACTCTGAGAGACATCCCAGGATCAACATCGGAAGGAAGCTCCGTGAGAAATGTCAAAAGAAATCCGCGAGAACCTTTGAGAAATGTATAAAAAAAAAACACGGAAACCTTTTTCAGCCAGAGGCTGTACAGACTCAACGAAACTTAACACTAGACAACGGACATGGCACACATTACGAGCACCAGTGGATACGAGGAAGAAACGTTTCTTGCGAAAAGTTTCATCACTCGGAGCGGGAATCGAACCCTTGCCCCATGGCATGGTACGTTTATACGCTTGGTGACGCTAACCGCACGAGGCTCTAAAAACCTACCAGCTGAAACCTTTGAAGAAATCCCTGGAGCAGTTCCCGCAGACAACTACTGAAAAACTCCTTAAATCCGTTGGAGGAGCTTTAGTGGAAATCCCAGGAATAACTCCTTCAAGAGGGATCCCGAGAGGAACACTAACAGTAATTCCGCTACAATATCTGCGGTATATCCTGAGAGAAACTCTTGTGGAGATCTCGGGATAACTCCTGGTAGAAACCCACGGAAACTCTGGGAGCAATACTTGGAAAATCTCGGAATCCCGGAATCCTGGAGGATTCTCAAGGAAGAATCCCGGAAATAAATGTTCTATTCTTGGAAAAATGCTTATAGGAATCCGTTAGAATCTCCGGAAGAAATTCAAAAAGGAATACCAAGTCAAATGGTGTAAAAAATCTTGCAAAAAAAACCCTGGCAGGAATTTCATGTCGATACGTCTGTGGAACACGGTTCTGGGTCCATAACCTGTTGGAGCTAGTCTCGCTATGGCCTGAGTTGCCGTCGCAGTTCAGGAGAGTTTCTTTCGACAAATTCAGCACGTGGTATTTGAAAAAATAAATTTTATTCTTATACTCAACACATCTTCGCGATGAAAGTTTCACCTTGTTAAGTTCCAAAATGGGTGTTTATTTTATTTAATTTTAATATTTTTTACTTTTCCATTGTTTTACTGTGTTAGAATATGTGTATAAGTTGAACGGATAATTATGGGGTTTGGGTAATATCTGATTTACTTTTTTTGTTTAATTTTGCTAAATTGTTTGGCGTGTTAGTAAACTTAGAGACATAGGCTTAACATGCATGTTTTCTCTCTTTGCTCTAGGACTGTACAACAGGAAGGTAATCGTGTTAAACACATTCTGGAAAACGTAACATGCGCTTATACTCAGTTCAGTACGGTTCAATAGTAACGATTGTTCTTTTGCTTGATTTGATTTCATCTGGGATAATGCCTGGGAATCTCAACAAAGTTTTTTTTCCATTCGAAGCTGCTCTTCTCGGAGGTTTCATAAATAGGTTAATAAATAAAGAACAAAATAAATAACATGGTATCTCGACATAATCGTGCATAAATAAAACAAATATAAATTGTAAAAAAAAAGAAACAATAATTATCAAATACAAATCAACAGCGCGAAATAAATTCTGGATTACGAAGAGGATTAAAGGGATGACTCTTCAACAAAACTGAATGAAATCTTTTAAATACGTCCGATTGGCATCGGTTTGGGAGATTTGCGTGGTGCAGTTGTTTTGCTTTGCTTTTTGTTTTTGTAGACTAGACGGGTTGTTGTTAATACACAGCAGCGCATTGCTTAGGGTTGGGTGTATACATTCCGAGTGATGATATGGAATTCCACAGATTGACTCAAAATGATAGTATTTGGTGAGTGTTTTCCTTGTTAGATGAAGTGAGTTAATCCTAAGAGAGATTGATTTTCTTTTAGTAATATGCGTAAGTTAAATATGATCTCACTGTGGTCGAATTTCTTTTTCCATTTCAAGAAAAAGATTACACTTACAGTGCTCCGTACGTTTCGAGTTGGGTTAATCTCAGTTTTCTGGAAGGGGTTTACCTAATGATTGGTACCAGCTCAAAGGTTACCGTTTCGGCTCGCTAAATAATAGCAATTGATTTTTTTTTCTACATGAAAAGAAGTTCCTCCTTTAGCATGGGTCGATTATACGAACGTTAGCTTTTAGTTTGAACGCTAAAATGTCCCAATCTTGGGTTTTATTACGGTCGTAATGACCTGAATAAGGTTTCAAAACTGTCTTAAAACCTCGATAAAACCAAGAATGTTAGTTAGGATCTTTAGCTTGCTTGTGTCCCTTCCTCATAAACTACATACTAACAACTAATGGCTACTGTTATAAAAAATAGTCGTATCAAAAGTTAGACGTAACTATAGTTTTAGCAGTAGTACATAAATAGAATAATTATTGTGTATATGTTATTCTGTTATCAGCACATCAGAGATCAACAAGCCGCTCCCGTTCATTTCCGCCCATCCTGTTGTTGTTGCTGCGAGGATGTTCCATCAGTTGCCGGGTCTGCTGACGCGCTCGTCGTTGTCGTCGAGGCATCTCCATTGCTGGCAGTATCTCCTCCCTGCTGTTGTTCCGTGGTCATATCCGCGGACTCGGTCGTTTGGTTGCTGCTAGCGGTGGAACCTTCCGATTGGTACTTGTTTTCCAAAAAGCTATCACCATTGAAGCGGTTCTTTTCGTCACTGATATCCTGTTCAAATTGATGGAATAGTTTGTATGTCTTAAAAGGGTGGGCTTACAGGGGAAGCTTAGGTTTCGAAGCGTTTATAATCAACAGTACTTACATGTGAGTGTGAGGTTATGGAGCAGACTATGCGGTTTAATGTATAACATTCACAGGTGCAATGTTAGAATGAAACCTTATGCTATATGAAACAAATTTTGGACATAGTGTTAATAGCCGACTATAAAAAATAAAATAATTCATGCCCAATTAGAAAACCGATTTGAAAAATAATAAAATAAGAAACAAAACTATTATTTTTTTATACCTAAAAGTTTCATACAATTTGTAGTACACAAACATTCGAAAATAAATAAATAAATTAGGATAGGGTGATGTAGGGCTAGAGTTCACTGCCAGCAATGCGGATGGTGGAGATCTTGTCCAAACAGAAATATTTCATTATAATTTATTCGTGGCTCTCCTTGCCCCGTTTGGATTGAACAAGTTTGACAAGTTAGCAAGTGAAATGGCTCGTTCTAGCGTTGGGCAATTTTGAATCGATGTTCGCAACATCGATGTTTTTGTTCCGATTATTCGATTTTTTGAATCGATGTTGAAGCTCCACGATTTTTTACATTCGATTTTTCATTCGATTCAAAAATATTGAATTACTTTTTTTTCAGAGTTTAACCATTAAAAATGTACATAAGATCGAAGTACATAAAACCGGGGGTTTATATAATCTAGGGTCAACTAAATCGGGGCATACCTGAATATCTCAGGTTTCTTGGGCAATCCCTTCCAGGAGTCTAAGTGAATATTTATCAGGATTCTAAAGGAAAAGGAATCGTCCTTATGGTCAAGAGAGTCCCTTTCAGGGTTATAGCGCATCGTTCTCAGGATTCTAGGTCAGTCGATCTCTGGATTCCGAGCATTTTTTATTAAATCCATCTCAGGATTCTAGATGAATTTCTTTTAATAATGTGGAGGATCCCTCTCAGAGTTCTGGGGCGAACTCTTTTAGGTTTCTAATGGGATGTCTTTCAATACTGCAGGAAAATTTCTCTCAGGATTCTAGGAGTATCCCTCTTAGCATTCTGGAAGATAAAGCCAGGGAGTTCTGGGGATATCCGTCTAAGCGTTCTGGGGGAATCCCGACACGCTAACGCCGCTCAGCACTAAAGTGCATAATTTCCAGACTACACCAAAAATGTGTAACCCTTGCACATTTACAAAATCAGCTCCAGTGACCACAAAATTGGTAAAATCGCAAAAAATTTTGTACGCCAATCTAGGTAGGATTACTAGTGACCTTGGAAAACAAAAAAAAATCAACATTTCGCATCTAGAAGAGTGTACGAGCTGTTTTTTGAGAATGTGTAACTGCTACACATTTTTGTGTGGTCTGGAAATTATGCACTTATGAGTAGGTCTTACACATTTTAGTGCTGAGCAGTTTTAGCGTGGACGAAAAACTTCTCTCAGGATTCTGAGGCAATCCGTCACAGGATTCAGGTAGAATCCATCTCGGGAATCTGAGGAAATTCCTCAGAATTCTGAAAGAATTCCTATAAAAGATTCTGAGAGAATCCATCTTAGAAAACTGGAGTAAAATCTCCCAGGATTCTAGGGAAATCCCTAATATAATTCAGGGAGAATTCCAATTGAAAGACTCTTTCTCTCTTTTATAGAACAAGGTCTATCAGGATGCTGGTGTTATAATGTTTATTTATTTATTTATTTATTTTATAATGTTCTTCATTTTGAAGAAATCCCTTACAGAATTTTAGAGGAATCCTCACAGTTATGAAGGAGTCTTTTCAAACATTCTGGAGGATTTATTCTCTGCAGTATTTTATGGAAATACCTATCAGAATTCTAGGGAATCTCTGGATACTAAGGGAATTCTTTTCTGGATTATGGGGTATTTCCTACCAGGGTTTCCTACCAAGGGTGAAATCCCTGTCAGAATTCTAAGAAATTTTTGGATGATCTTGGTTGTTTCCTCTAAGGACTCTGGAAGACCCTCACTTAGGATACCACTCAGAATTTTGAGGAACTCTTTCTCAGCATACTCAGGAACTCCTCTCAGACTTCTTGAAGAATCATACTAAGCATTCTCAGAATTATGGCGAAATTACGAATTCTGGGAGAATATTTTTTAGTATTCTGGGGAAACTCCAAACAGGATTCCGCGTTCGATCCTTTTAAAATTCTGGGGAGATATCACTAAGTATTCTGCGGGTACTCTTTCCGAGATTCTCTGAAAGTTCGGCTTTCTGGGGTAATCCCCGTCAGGATTCTGGGGAAATTTCTCTTTCTCTCAAGATTCTAGGGAATTAGTCTCATGATT
>NW_026917860.1:0-5749 GCF_035046485.1 Aedes albopictus
CTCAGGATCCTGTCTGGATCCTTCTCAGGATCCTGTCTGGATCCTTCTCAGGATCCTGTCTGGATCCTTCTCAGGATCCTGTCTGGATCCTTCTCAGGATCCTGTCTGGATCCTTCTCAGGATCCTGTCTGGATCCTTCTCAGGATCCTGTCTGGATCCTTCTCAGGATCCTGTCTGGATCCTTCTCAGGATCCTGTCTGGATCCTTCTCAGGATCCTGTCTGGATCCTTCTCAGGATCCTGTCTGGATCCTTCTCAGGATCCTGTCTGGATCCTTCTCAGGATCCTGTCTGGATCCTTCTCAGGATCCTGTCTGGATCCTTCTCAGGATCCTGTCTGGATCCTTCTCAGGATCCTGTCTGGATCCTTCTCAGGATCCTGTCTGGATCCTTCTCAGGATCCTGTCTGGATCCTTCTCAGGATCCTGTCTGGATCCTTCTCAGGATCCTGTCTGGATCCTTCTCAGGATCCTGTCTGGATCCTTCTCAGGATCCTGTCTGGATCCTTCTCAGGATCCTGTCTGGATCCTTCTCAGGATCCTGTCTGGATCCTTCTCAGGATCCTGTCTGGATCCTTCTCAGGATCCTGTCTGGATCCTTCTCAGGATCCTGTCTGGATCCTTCTCAGGATCCTGTCTGGATCCTTCTCAGGATCCTGTCTGGATCCTTCTCAGGATCCTGTCTGGATCCTTCTCAGGATCCTGTCTGGATCCTTCTCAGGATCCTGTCTGGATCCTTCTCAGGATCCTGTCTGGATCCTTCTCAGGATCCTGTCTGGATCCTTCTCAGGATCCTGTCTGGATCCTTCTCAGGATCCTGTCTGGATCCTTCTCAGGATCCTGTCTGGATCCTTCTCAGGATCCTGTCTGGATCCTTCTCAGGATCCTGTCTGGATCCTTCTCAGGATCCTGTCTGGATCCTTCTCAGGATCCTGTCTGGATCCTTCTCAGGATCCTGTCTGGATCCTTCTCAGGATCCTGTCTGGATCCTTCTCAGGATCCTGTCTGGATCCTTCTCAGGATCCTGTCTGGATCCTTCTCAGGATCCTGTCTGGATCCTTCTCAGGATCCTGTCTGGATCCTTCTCAGGATCCTGTCTGGATCCTTCTCAGGATCCTGTCTGGATCCTTCTCAGGATCCTGTCTGGATCCTTCTCAGGATCCTGTCTGGATCCTTCTCAGGATCCTGTCTGGATCCTTCTCAGGATCCTGTCTGGATCCTTCTCAGGATCCTGTCTGGATCCTTCTCAGGATCCTGTCTGGATCCTTCTCAGGATCCTGTCTGGATCCTTCTCAGGATCCTGTCTGGATCCTTCTCAGGATCCTGTCTGGATCCTTCTCAGGATCCTGTCTGGATCCTTCTCAGGATCCTGTCTGGATCCTTCTCAGGATCCTGTCTGGATCCTTCTCAGGATCCTGTCTGGATCCTTCTCAGGATCCTGTCTGATCCTGTCTGAT
This sequence comes from Aedes albopictus, assembly GCF_035046485.1. Lineage (NCBI taxonomy): Eukaryota > Metazoa > Arthropoda > Insecta > Diptera > Culicidae > Aedes > Aedes albopictus. Next base: position 1,455 of record NW_026917860.1, read on the forward strand.
CCTTCTCAGGATCCTGTCTGGATCCTTCTCAGGATCCTGTCTGGATCCTTCTCAGGATCCTGTCTGGATCCTTCTCAGGATCCTGTCTGGATCCTTCTCAGGATCCTGTCTGGATCCTTCTCAGGATCCTGTCTGGATCCTTCTCAGGATCCTGTCTGGATCCTTCTCAGGATCCTGTCTGGATCCTTCTCAGGATCCTGTCTGGATCCTTCTCAGGATCCTGTCTGGATCCTTCTCAGGATCCTGTCTGGATCCTTCTCAGGATCCTGTCTGGATCCTTCTCAGGATCCTGTCTGGATCCTTCTCAGGATCCTGTCTGGATCCTTCTCAGGATCCTGTCTGGATCCTTCTCAGGATCCTGTCTGGATCCTTCTCAGGATCCTGTCTGGATCCTTCTCAGGATCCTGTCTGGATCCTTCTCAGGATCCTGTCTGGATCCTTCTCAGGATCCTGTCTGGATCCTTCTCAGGATCCTGTCTGGATCCTTCTCAGGATCCTGTCTGGATCCTTCTCAGGATCCTGTCTGGATCCTTCTCAGGATCCTGTCTGGATCCTTCTCAGGATCCTGTCTGGATCCTTCTCAGGATCCTGTCTGGATCCTTCTCAGGATCCTGTCTGGATCCTTCTCAGGATCCTGTCTGGATCCTTCTCAGGATCCTGTCTGGATCCTTCTCAGGATCCTGTCTGGATCCTTCTCAGGATCCTGTCTGGATCCTTCTCAGGATCCTGTCTGGATCCTTCTCAGGATCCTGTCTGGATCCTTCTCAGGATCCTGTCTGGATCCTTCTCAGGATCCTGTCTGGATCCTTCTCAGGATCCTGTCTGGATCCTTCTCAGGATCCTGTCTGGATCCTTCTCAGGATCCTGTCTGGATCCTTCTCAGGATCCTGTCTGGATCCTTCTCAGGATCCTGTCTGGATCCTTCTCAGGATCCTGTCTGGATCCTTCTCAGGATCCTGTCTGGATCCTTCTCAGGATCCTGTCTGGATCCTTCTCAGGATCCTGTCTGGATCCTTCTCAGGATCCTGTCTGGATCCTTCTCAGGATCCTGTCTGGATCCTTCTCAGGATCCTGTCTGGATCCTTCTCAGGATCCTGTCTGGATCCTTCTCAGGATCCTGTCTGGATCCTTCTCAGGATCCTGTCTGGATCCTTCTCAGGATCCTGTCTGGATCCTTCTCAGGATCCTGTCTGGATCCTTCTCAGGATCCTGTCTGGATCCTTCTCAGGATCCTGTCTGGATCCTTCTCAGGATCCTGTCTGGATCCTTCTCAGGATCCTGTCTGGATCCTTCTCAGGATCCTGTCTGGATCCTTCTCAGGATCCTGTCTGGATCCTTCTCAGGATCCTGTCTGGATCCTTCTCAGGATCCTGTCTGGATCCTTCTCAGGATCCTGTCTGGATCCTTCTCAGGATCCTGTCTGGATCCTTCTCAGGATCCTGTCTGGATCCTTCTCAGGATCCTGTCTGGATCCTTCTCAGGATCCTGTCTGGATCCTTCTCAGGATCCTGTCTGGATCCTTCTCAGGATCCTGTCTGGATCCTTCTCAGGATCCTGTCTGGATCCTTCTCAGGATCCTGTCTGGATCCTTCTCAGGATCCTGTCTGGATCCTTCTCAGGATCCTGTCTGGATCCTTCTCAGGATCCTGTCTGGATCCTTCTCAGGATCCTGTCTGGATCCTTCTCAGGATCCTGTCTGGATCCTTCTCAGGATCCTGTCTGGATCCTTCTCAGGATCCTGTCTGGATCCTTCTCAGGATCCTGTCTGGATCCTTCTCAGGATCCTGTCTGGATCCTTCTCAGGATCCTGTCTGGATCCTTCTCAGGATCCTGTCTGGATCCTTCTCAGGATCCTGTCTGGATCCTTCTCAGGATCCTGTCTGGATCCTTCTCAGGATCCTGTCTGGATCCTTCTCAGGATCCTGTCTGGATCCTTCTCAGGATCCTGTCTGGATCCTTCTCAGGATCCTGTCTGGATCCTTCTCAGGATCCTGTCTGGATCCTTCTCAGGATCCTGTCTGGATCCTTCTCAGGATCCTGTCTGGATCCTTCTCAGGATCCTGTCTGGATCCTTCTCAGGATCCTGTCTGGATCCTTCTCAGGATCCTGTCTGGATCCTTCTCAGGATCCTGTCTGGATCCTTCTCAGGATCCTGTCTGGATCCTTCTCAGGATCCTGTCTGGATCCTTCTCAGGATCCTGTCTGGATCCTTCTCAGGATCCTGTCTGGATCCTTCTCAGGATCCTGTCTGGATCCTTCTCAGGATCCTGTCTGGATCCTTCTCAGGATCCTGTCTGGATCCTTCTCAGGATCCTGTCTGGATCCTTCTCAGGATCCTGTCTGGATCCTTCTCAGGATCCTGTCTGGATCCTTCTCAGGATCCTGTCTGGATCCTTCTCAGGATCCTGTCTGGATCCTTCTCAGGATCCTGTCTGGATCCTTCTCAGGATCCTGTCTGGATCCTTCTCAGGATCCTGTCTGGATCCTTCTCAGGATCCTGTCTGGATCCTTCTCAGGATCCTGTCTGGATCCTTCTCAGGATCCTGTCTGGATCCTTCTCAGGATCCTGTCTGGATCCTTCTCAGGATCCTGTCTGGATCCTTCTCAGGATCCTGTCTGGATCCTTCTCAGGATCCTGTCTGGATCCTTCTCAGGATCCTGTCTGGATCCTTCTCAGGATCCTGTCTGGATCCTTCTCAGGATCCTGTCTGGATCCTTCTCAGGATCCTGTCTGGATCCTTCTCAGGATCCTGTCTGGATCCTGCTCAGGATCCTGTCTGGATCCTGCTCAGGATCCTGTCTGGATCCTGCTCAGGATCCTGTCTGGATCCTGCTCAGGATCCTGTCTGGATCCTGCTCAGGATCCTGTCTGGATCCTGCTCAGGATCCTGTCTGGATCCTGCTCAGGATCCTGTCTGGATCCTGCTCAGGATCCTGTCTGGATCCTTCTCAGGATCCTGTCTGGATCCTTCTCAGGATCCTGTCTGGATCCTTCTCAGGATCCTGTCTGGATCCTTCTCAGGATCCTGTCTGGATCCTTCTCAGGATCCTGTCTGGATCCTTCTCAGGATCCTGTCTGGATCCTTCTCAGGATCCTGTCTGGATCCTTCTCAGGATCCTGTCTGGATCCTTCTCAGGATCCTGTCTGGATCCTTCTCAGGATCCTGTCTGGATCCTTCTCAGGATCCTGTCTGGATCCTTCTCAGGATCCTGTCTGGATCCTTCTCAGGATCCTGTCTGGATCCTTCTCAGGATCCTGTCTGGATCCTTCTCAGGATCCTGTCTGGATCCTTCTCAGGATCCTGTCTGGATCCTTCTCAGGATCCTGTCTGGATCCTTCTCAGGATCCTGTCTGGATCCTTCTCAGGATCCTGTCTGGATCCTTCTCAGGATCCTGTCTGGATCCTTCTCAGGATCCTGTCTGGATCCTTCTCAGGATCCTGTCTGGATCCTTCTCAGGATCCTGTCTGGATCCTTCTCAGGATCCTGTCTGGATCCTTCTCAGGATCCTGTCTGGATCCTTCTCAGGATCCTGTCTGGATCCTTCTCAGGATCCTTCTCAGGATCCTGTCTGGATCCTTCTCAGGATCCTGTCTGGATCCTGTCTGGATCCTTCTCAGGATCCTGTCTGGATCCTTCTCAGGATCCTGTCTGGATCCTTCTCAGGATTCTGTCTGGATCCTTCTCAGGATCCTGTCTGGATCCTTCTCAGGATCCTGTCTTGATCCTTCTCAGGATCCTGTCTGGATCCTTCTCAGGATCCTGTGTGGATCCTTCTCAGGATCCTGTCAGGATCCTTCTCAGGATACTGTCTGGATCCTTCTCAGGATCCTGTCAGGATCCTTCTCAGGATCCTGTCAGGATCCTTCTCAGGATCCTGTCTGGATCCTGCTGAGGGTCCTGTCTGGATCTTGCTCAGAATCCTCTCTGGATCCTGCTCAGGATCCTGTCGTTATCCTATCCGGATCCTGCTCAGGATCCTGCTCAGGATCCTGTCTGGATCCTGCTCAGGATCCTGTCTGGATCCTGCTCAGGATCCTGTCTGGATCCTGCTCAGGATCCTGTCTGGATCCTGCTCAGGATCCTGTCTGGATCCTGCTCAGGATCCTGTCTGGATCCTGCTCAGGATCCTGTCTGGATCCTGCTCAGGATCCTGTCTGGATCCTGCTCAGGATCCTGTCTGGATCCTTCTAAGAATCTTGTTTGGATCCTTCTCAGTGTCCTTTCCCAAGTAACATTTTGTTGATCATTTAGTCTTGAAGAGTGTTTGAGAACTGTCATAAAATCTAACACCT
>NW_026917861.1:0-5742 GCF_035046485.1 Aedes albopictus
CCTGACCGGATTCTGTAGAGAATCCTAACCGGATTCTGTAGAGAATCCTGACCGGATTCTGTAGAGAATCCTGACCGGATTCTGTAGAGAATCCTGACCGGATTCTGTAGAGAATCCTGACCGGATTCTGTAGAGAATCCTGACCGGATTCTGTAGAGAATCTTGACCAGATTCTGTAGAGAATCCTGACCGGATTCTGCAGAGAATCCTGACCATATTCTGTAGAAAATCTTGATCGGTTTCTGTAGAGAATCCTGACCGGCTTCTGTAGAGGATCCTGACCGGATTCTGTAGAGAATCCTGACCGGATTCTGTAGAGAATCCTGACCGGATTCCGTAGAGAATCCTAACCGGATTCTGTAGAGAATCCTGACCGGATTCTGTAGAGAATCCTGACCGGATTCTGTAGAGAATCCTGACCGGATTCTGTAGAGAATCCTGACCGGATTCTGTAGAGAATCCTGACCGGATTCTGTAGAGAATCCTGACCGGATTCTGTAGAGAATCCTGACCGGATTCTGTAGAGAATCCTGACCGGATTCTGTAGAGAATCCTGACCGGATTCTGTAGAGAATCCTGACCGGATTCTGTAGAGAATCCTGACCGGATTCTGTAGAGAATCCTGACCGGATTCTGTAAAGAATCCTGACCGGATTCTGTAGAGAATCTTGACTGGATTCTGTGGAGAATCCTGACCTGATTCTGTAGAGAATCCTGACCAGATTCTGTAGAGAATCCTGACCGGATTCTGTAGAGAATCCTGACCGGATTCTGTAGAGAATCTTGACCAGATTCTGTAGAGAATCCTGACCGGATTCTGCAGAGGATCCTGACCGGATTCTGTAGAAAATCTTGATCGGTTTCTGTAGAGAATCCTGACCGGCTTCTGTAGAGGATCCTGACCGGATTCTGTAGAGAATCCTGACCGGATTCTGTAGAGAATCCTGACCGGATTCTGTAGAGAATCCTGACCGGATTCTGTAGAGAATCCTGACCGGATTCTGTAGAGAATCCTGACCGGATTCTGTAGAGAATCCTGACCGGATTCTGTAGAGAATCCTGACCGGATTCTGTAGAGAATCCTGACCGGATTCTGTAAAGAATCCTGACCGGATTCTGTAGAGAATCTTGACTGGATTCTGTGGAGAATCCTGACCTGATTCTGTAGAGAATCCTGACCGGATTCTGTAGAGAATCCTGACCGGATTCTGTTGAAAATCCTGACCGGATTCTGTAGAGAATCCTGATCGGATTCTGTAGAGAATCCTTCCAGGATTCCGAGGAGAATCCTTCCAGGATTCCGAGGAGAATCCTTCCAGGATTCCGAGGAGAATCCTTCCAGGATTCCGAGGAGAATCCTTCCAGGATTCCGAGGAGAATCCTTCCAGGATTCCGAGGAGAATCCTTCCAGGATTCCGTGGAGAATCCTTCCAGGATTCCGAGGAGAATCCTTCCAGGATTCCGAGGAAAATCCTTCCAGGATTCCGAGGAGAATCCTTCCAGGATTCCGAGGAGAATCCTTCCAGGATTCCGAGGAGAATCCTTCCAGGATTCCGAGGAGAATCCTTCCAGGATTCCGAGGAGAATCCTTCCAGGATTCCGAGGAGAATCCTTCCAGGATTCCGAGGAGAATCCTTCCAGGATTCCGAGGAGAATCCTTCCAGGATTCCGAGGAGAATCCTTCCAGGATTCCGAGGAGAATCCTTCCAGGATTCCGAGGAGAATCCTTCCAGGATTCCGAGAAGAATCCTTCCAGGATTCCGAGAAGAATCCTTCCAGGATTCCGAGAAGAATCCTTCCAGGATTCCGAGAAGAATCCTTCCAGGATTCCGAGAAGAATCCTTCCAGGATTCCGAGGAGAATCCTTCCAGGATTCCGTGGAGAATCCTTCCAGGATTCCGAGGAGAATCCTTCCAGGATTCCGAGGAGAATCCTTCCAGGATTCCGAGGAGAATCCTTCCAGGATTCCGAGGAGAATCCTTCCAGGATTCCGAGGAGAATCCTTCCAGGATTCCGAGGAGAATCCTTCCAGGATTCCGAGGAGAATCCTTCCAGGATTCCGAGGAGAATCCTTCCAGGATTCCGAGGAGAATCCTTCCAGGATTCCGAGGAGAATCCTTCCAGGATTCCGAGGAGAATCCTTCCAGGATTCCGAGGAGAATCCTTCCAGGATTCCGAGGAGAATCCTTCCAGGATTCCGAGGAGAATCCTTCCAGGATTCCGAGGAGAATCCTTCCAGGATTCCGAGGAGAATCCTTCCAGGATTCCGAGGAGAATCCTTCCAGGATTCCGAGGAGAATCCTTCCAGGATTCCGAGGAGAATCCTTCCAGGATTCCGAGGAGAATCCTTCCAGGATTCCGAGGAGAATCCTTCCAGGATTCCGAGGAGAATCCTTCCAGGATTCCGAGAAGAATCCTTCCAGGATTCCGAGAAGAATCCTTCCAGGATTCCGAGAAGAATCCTTCCAGGATTCCGAGAAGAATCCTTCCAGGATTCCGAGAAGAATCCTTCCAGGATTCCGAGAAGAATCCTTCCAGGATTCCGAGAAGAATCCTTCCAGGATTCCGAGAAGAATCCTTCCAGGATTCCGAGAAGAATCCTTCCAGGATTCCGAGAAGAATCCTTCCAGGATTCCGAGAAGAATCCTTCCAGGATTCCGAGAAGAATCCTTCCAGGATTCCGAGAAGAATCCTTCCAGGATTCCGAGAAGAATCCTTCCAGGATTCCGAGAAGAATCCTTCCAGGATTCCGAGAAGAATCCTTCCAGGATTCCGAGAAGAATCCTTCCAGGATTCCGAGAAGAATCCTTCCAGGATTCCGAGGAGAATCCTTCCAGGATTCCGAGGAGAATCCTTCCAGGATTCCGAGAAGAATCCTTCCAGGATTCCGAGGAGAATCCTTCCAGGATTCCGAGGAGAATCCTTCCAGGATTCCGAGGAGAATCCTTCCAGGATTCCGAGGAGAATCCTTCCAGGATTCCGAGGAGAATCCTTCCAGGATTCCGAGGAGAATCCTTCCAGGATTCCGAGGAGAATCCTTCCAGGATTCCGAGGAGAATCCTTCCAGGATTCCGAGGAGAATCCTTCCAGGATTCCGAGGAGAATCCTTCCAGGATTCCGAGGAGAATCCTTCCAGGATTCCGAGGAGAATCCTTCCAGGATTCCGAGGAGAATCCTTCCAGGATTCCGAGGAGAATCCTTCCAGGATTCCGAGGAGAATCCTTCCAGGATTCCGAGGAGAATCCTTCCAGGATTCCGAGGAGAATCCTTCCAGGATTCCGAGGAGAATCCTTCCAGGATTCCGAGGAGAATCCTTCCAGGATTCCGAGGAGAATCCTTCCAGGATTCCGAGGAGAATCCTTCCAGGATTCCGAGGAGAATCCTTCCAGGATTCCGAGGAGAATCCTTCCAGGATTCCGAGGAGAATCCTTCCAGGATTCCGAGGAGAATCCTTCCAGGATTCCGAGGAGAATCCTTCCAGGATTCCGAGGAGAATCCTTCCAGGATTCCGAGGAGAATCCTTCCAGGATTCCGAGGAGAATCCTTCCAGGATTCCGAGGAGAATCCTTCCAGGATTCCGAGGAGAATCCTTCCAGGATTCCGAGGAGAATCCTTCCAGGATTCCGAGGAGAATCCTTCCAGGATTCCGAGGAGAATCCTTCCAGGATTCCGAGGAGAATCCTTCCAGGATTCCGAGGAGAATCCTTCCAGGATTCCGAGGAGAATCCTTCCAGGATTCCGAGGAGAATCCTTCCAGGATTCCGAGGAGAATCCTTCCAGGATTCCGAGGAGAATCCTTCCAGGATTCCGAGGAGAATCCTTCCAGGATTCCGAGGAGAATCCTTCCAGGATTCCGAGGAGAATCCTTCCAGGATTCCGAGGAGAATCCTTCCAGGATTCCGAGGAGAATCCTTCCAGGATTCCGAGGAGAATCCTTCCAGGATTCCGAGGAGAATCCTTCCAGGATTCCGAGGAGAATCCTTCCAGGATTCCGAGGAGAATCCTTCCAGGATTCCGAGGAGAATCCTTCCAGGATTCCGAGGAGAATCCTTCCAGGATTCCGAGGAGAATCCTTCCAGGATTCCGAGGAGAATCCTTCCAGGATTCCGAGGAGAATCCTTCCAGGATTCCGAGGAGAATCCTTCCAGGATTCCGAGGAGAATCCTTCCAGGATTCCGAGGAGAATCCTTCCAGGATTCCGAGGAGAATCCTTCCAGGATTCTGAGGAGAATCTTCCAGGATTCCGAGGAGAATCCTTCCAGGATTCTGAGGAGAATCCTTCAGGATTCTGAGGAGAATCCTTTCAGGATTCTGAGGAGAATCCTTTCAGGATTCTGAGGAGAATCCTTTCAGGATTCTGAGGAGAATCCTTTCAGGATTCTGAGGAGAATCCTTTCAGGATTCTGAGGAGAATCCTTTCAGGATTCTGAGGAGAATCCTTTCAGGATTCTGAGGAGAATCCTTTCAGGATTCTGAGGAGAATCCTTTCAGGATTCTGAGGAGAATCCTTTCAGGATTCTGAGGAGAATCCTTTCAGGATTCTGAGGAGAATCCTTTCAGGATTCTGAGGAGAATCCTTTCAGGATTCTGAGGAGAATCCTTTCAGGATTCTGAGGAGAATCCTTTCAGGATTCTGAGGAGAATCCTTTCAGGATTCTGAGGAGAATCCTTTCAGGATTCTGAGGAGAATCCTTTCAGGATTCTGAGGAGAATCCTTTCAGGATTCTGAGGAGAATCCTTTCAGGATTCTGAGGAGAATCCTTTCAGGATTCTGAGGAGAATCCTTTCAGGATTCTGAGGAGAATCCTTTCAGGATTCTGAGGAGAATCCTTTCAGGATTCTGAGGAGAATCCTTTCAGGATTCTGAGGAGAATCCTTTCAGGATTCTGAGGAGAATCCTTTCAGGATTCTGAGGAGAATCCTTTCAGGATTCTGAGGAGAATCCTTTCAGGATTCTGAGGAGAATCCTTTCAGGATTCTGAGGAGAATCCTTTCAGGATTCTGAGGAGAATCCTTTCAGGATTCTGAGGAGAATCCTTTCAGGATTCTGAGGAGAATCCTTTCAGGATTCTGAGGAGAATCCTTTCAGGATTCTGAGGAGAATCCTTTCAGGATTCTGAGGAGAATCCTTTCAGGATTCTGAGGAGAATCCTTTCAGGATTCTGAGGAGAATCCTTTCAGGATTCTGAGGAGAATCCTTTCAGGATTCTGAGGAGAATCCTTTCAGGATTCTGAGGAGAATCCTTTCAGGATTCTGAGGAGAATCCTTTCAGGATTCTGAGGAGAATCCTTTCAGGATTCTGAGGAGAATCCTTTCAGGATTCTGAGGAGAATCCTTTCAGGATTCTGAGGAGAATCCTTTCAGGATTCTGAGGAGAATCCTTTCAGGATTCTGAGGAGAATCCTTTCAGGATTCTGAGGAGAATCCTTTCAGGATTCTGAGGAGAATCCTTTCAGGATTCTGAGGAGAATCCTTTCAGGATTCTGAGGAGAATCCTTTCAGGATTCTGAGGAGAATCCTTTCAGGATTCTGAGGAGAATCCTTTCAGGATTCTGAGGAGAATCCTTTCAGGATTCTGAGGAGAATCCTTTCAGGATTCTGAGGAGAATCCTTCAGGATTCTGAGGAGAATCCTTTCAGGATTCTGAGGAGAATCCTTTCAGGATTCTGAGGAGAATCCTTTCAGGATTCTGAGGAGAATCCTTTCAGGATTCTGAGGAGAATCCTTTCAGGATTCTGAGA
>NW_026917862.1:0-5723 GCF_035046485.1 Aedes albopictus
TAGAAAAGCTTCCTTATGGAAGCTGGAAAAGCTTCCTTATGGAAGCTGGAAAAGCTTCCTCCTGGAAGCTGGAAAAGCTTGCTCCTGGAAGCTGGAAAAGCTTCCTCCTGGAAGCTGGAAAAGCTTCCTAAAGGAAGCTGGAAAGCTTCCTGCAGGGTGCTGGAAAAGCTTCCTCCAGGAAGCTGGAAAAGCTTCCTCCAGGAAGCTGGAAAAGCTTCCTCCAGGAAGCTGGAAAAGCTTCCTCCAGGAAGCTGGAAAAGCTTCATCCAGGAAGCTGGAAAAGCTTCCTCCAGGAAGCTGGAAAAGCTTCCTCCTGGAAGCTGGAAAAGCTTCCTCCAGGAAGCTGGAAAAGCTTCCTCCAGGAAGCTGGAAAAGCTTCCTCCAGGAAGCTGGAAAAGCTTCCTCCAGGAAGCTGGAAAAGCTTCCTCCAGGAAGCTGGAAAAGCTTCCTCCAGGATTCTGGAAAAGCTTCCTCCAGGAAGCTGGAAAAGCTTCCAGGAAGCTGGAAAAGCTTCCTCCAGGAAGCTGGAAAAGCTTCCTCCAGGAAGCTGGAAAAGCTTCCTCCAGGAAGCTGGAAAAGCTTCCTCCAGGAAGCTGGAAAAGCTTCCTCCAGGAAGCTGGAAAAGCTTCCTCCAGGAAGCTGGAAAAGCTTCCTCCAGGAAGCTGGAAAAGCTTCCTCCAGGAAGCTGGAAAAGCTTCCTCCAGGAAGCTGGAAAAGCTTCCTCCAGGAAGCTGGAAAAGCTTCCTCCAGGAAGCTGGAAAAGCTTCCTCCAGGAAGCTGGAAAAGCTTCCTCCAGGAAGCTGGAAATGCTACCTCCAGGAAGCTGGAAAAGCTTCCTCTAGGAAGCTGGAAAAGCTTCCTCCTGGAAGCTGGAAAAGCTTCCTCCAGGAAGCTGGAAAAGCTTCCTCCAGGAAGCTGGAAAAGCTTCCTCCAGGAAGCTGGAAAAGCTTCCTCCAGGAAGCTGGAAAAGCTTCCTCCAGGAAGCTGGAAAAGCTTCCTCCAGGAAGCTGGAAAAACTTCCTCCAGGAAGCTGGAAAAGCTTCCTCCAGGAAGCTGGAAAAGCTTCCTCCAGGAAGCTGGAAAAGCTTCCTCCAGGAAGCTGGAAAAGCTTCCTCCAGGAAGCTGGAAAAGCTTCCTCCAGGAAGCTGGAAAAGCTTCCTCCAGGAAGCTGGAAAAACTTCCTCCAGGAAGCTGGAAAAGCTTCCTCCAGGAAGCTGGAAAAGCTTCCTCCAGGAAGCTGGAAAAGCTTCCTCCAGGAAGCTGGAAAAGCTTCCTCCAGGAAGCTGGAAAAGCTTCCTCCAGGAAGCTGGAAAAGCTTCCTCCAGGAAGCTGGAAAGGCTTCCTTATGGAAGCTGGAAAAGCTTCCTTATGGAAGCTGGAAAAGCTTCCTTATGGAAGCTGGAAAAGCTTCCTCCTGGAAGCTGGAAAAGCTTCTTCCTGGAAGCTGGAAAAGCTTCCTCCTGGAAGCTGGAAAAGCTTCCTTATGGAAGCTGGAAAAGCTTCCTTATGGAAGCTGGAAAAGCTTCCTTATGGAAGCTAGAAAAGCTTCCTTATGGAAGCTGGAAAAGCTTCCTTATGGAAGCTGGAAAAGCTTCCTCCTGGAAGCTGGAAAAGCTTGCTCCTGGAAGCTGGAAAAGCTTCCTCCTGGAAGCTGGAAAAGCTTCCTAAAGGAAGCTGGAAAAGCTTCCTGCAGGGTGCTGGAAAAGCTTCCTCCAGGAAGCTGGAAAAGCTTCCTCCAGGAAGCTGGAAAAGCTTCCTCCAGGAAGCTGGAAAAGCTTCCTCCAGGAAGCTGGAAAAGCTTCCTCCAGGAAGCTGGAAAAGCTTCATCCAGGAAGCTGGAAAAGCTTCCTCCAGGAAGCTGGAAAAGCTTCCTCCTGGAAGCTGGAAAAGCTTCCTCCTGGAAGCTGGAAAAGCTTCCTCCTGGAAGCTGGAAAAGCTTCCTCCAGGGTGCTGGAAAAGCTTCCTCCAGGAAGCTGGAAAAGCTTCCTCCAGGAAGCTGGAAAAGCTTCCTCCAGGAAGCTGGAAAAGCTTCCTCCAGGAAGCCAGAAAAACTTCCTCCAGGAAGCTGGAAAAGCTTCCTCCAGGAAGCTGGAAAAGCTTCCTCCAGGAAGCTGGATAAGCTTCCTCCAGGAAGCTGGAAAAGCTTCCTCCAGGAAGCTGGAAAAGCTTCCTCCAGGAAGCTGGAAAAGCTTCCTCCTGGAAGCTGGAAAAGCTTCCTCCAGGAAGCTGGAAAAGCTTCCTCCAGGAAGCTGGAAAAGCTTCCTCCAGGAAGCTGGAAAAGCTTCCTCCAGGAAGCTGGAAAAGCTTCCTCCAGGAAGCTGGAAAAGCTTCCTCCAGGAAGCTGGAAAAACTTCCTCCAGGAAGCTGGAAAAGCTTCCTCCAGGAAGCTGGAAAAGCTTCCTCCAGGAAGCTGGAAAAGCTTCCTCCAGGAAGCTGGAAAAGCTTCCTCCAGGAAGCTGGAAAAGCTTCCTCCAGGAAGCTGGAAAAACTTCCTCCAGGAAGCTGGAAAAGCTTCCTCCAGGAAGCTGGAAAAGCTTCCTCCAGGAAGCTGGAAAAGCTTCCTCCAGGAAGCTGGAAAAGCTTCCTCCAGGAAGCTGGAAAGGCTTCCTTATGGAAGCTGGAAAAGCTTCCTTATGGAAGCTGGAAAAGCTTCCTTATGGAAGCTGGAAAAGCTTCCTCCTGGAAGCTGGAAAAGCTTCTTCCTGGAAGCTGGAAAAGCTTCCTCCTGGAAGCTGGAAAAGCTTCCTTATGGAAGCTGGAAAAGCTTCCTTATGGAAGCTGGAAAAGCTTCCTTATGGAAGCTAGAAAAGCTTCCTTATGGAAGCTGGAAAAGCTTCCTTATGGAAGCTGGAAAAGCTTCCTCCTGGAAGCTGGAAAAGCTTGCTCCTGGAAGCTGGAAAAGCTTGCTCCTGGAAGCTGGAAAAGCTTCCTCCTGGAAGCTGGAAAAGCTTCCTAAAGGAAGCTGGAAAAGCTTCCTAAAGGAAGCTGGAAAAGCTTCCTGCAGGGTGCTGGAAAAGCTTCCTCCAGGAAGCTGGAAAAGCTTCCTCCAGGAAGCTGGAAAAGCTTCCTCCAGGAAGCTGGAAAAGCTTCCTCCAGGAAGCTGGAAAAGCTTCCTCCAGGAAGCTGGAAAAGCTTCCTCCAGGAAGCTGGAAAAGCTTCCTCCAGGAAGCTGGAAAAGCTTCCTCCTGGAAGCTGGAAAAGCTTCCTCCTGGAAGCTGGAAAAGCTTCCTCCTGGAAGCTGGAAAAGCTTCCTCCTGGAAGCTGGAAAAGCTTCCTCCTGGAAGCTGTGAAAGCTTCCTCTTGGAAGCTGTGAAAGCTTCCTCCTGGAAGCTGGAAATGCTTCCTCCTGGAAGCTGGAAATGCTTCCTCCTGGAAGCTGGAAATGCTTCTTCCTGGAAGCTGGAAAAGCTTCCTCCAGGAAGCTGGAAAAGCTTCCTCCAGGAAGCTGGAAAAGCTTCCTCCAGGAAGCTGGAAAAGCTTCCTCCAGGAAGCTGGAAAAGCTTCCTCCAGGAAGCTGGAAAAGCTTCCTCCAGGAAGCTGGAAAAGCTTCCTCCAGGAAGCTGGAAAAGCTTCCTCCAGGAAGCTGGAAAAACTTCCTCCAGGAAGCTGGAAAAACTTCCTCCAGGAAGCTGGAAAAGCTTCCTCCAGGAAGCTGGAAAAGCTTCCTCCAGGAAGCTGGAAAAGCTTCCTCCAGGAAGCTGGAAAAGCTTCCTCCAGGAAGCTGGAAAAGCTTCCTCCAGGAAGCTGGAAAAGCTTCCTCCAGGAAGCTGGAAAAGCTTCCTCCAAGAAGCTGGAAAAGCTTCCTCCAGGAAGCTGGAAAAGCTTCCTCCAGGAAGCTGGAAAAGCTTCCTCCAGGAAGCTGGAAAAGCTTCCTCCAGGAAGCTGGAAAAGCTTCCTCCTGGAAGCTGGAAAAGCTTGCTCCTGGAAGCTGGAAAAGCTTGCTCCTGGAAGCTGGAAAAGCTTCCTCCTGGAAGCTGGAAAAGCTTCCTAAAGGAAGCTGGAAAAGCTTCCTGCAGGGTGCTGGAAAAGCTTCCTCCAGGAAGCTGGAAAAGCTTCCTCCAGGAAGCTGGAAAAGCTTCCTCCAGGAAGCTGGAAAAGCTTCCTCCAGGAAGCTGGAAAAACTTCCTCCAGGAAGCTGGAAAAGCTTCCTCCAGGAAGCTGGAAAAGCTTCCTCCAGGAAGCTGGAAAAGCTTCCTCCAGGAAGCTGGAAAAGCTTCCTCCAGGAAGCTGGAAAAGCTTCCTCCAGGAAGCTGGAAAAGCTTCCTCCAGGAAGCTGGAAAAGCTTCCTCCAGGAAGCTGGAAAAGCTTCCTCCAGGAAGCTGGAAAAGCTTCCTCCAGGAAGCTGGAAAAGCTTCCTCCAGGAAGCTGGAAAAGCTTCCTCCAGGAAGCTGGAAAAGCTTCCTCCAGGAAGCTGGAAAAGCTTCCTCCAGGAAGCTGGAAAAGCTTCCTCCAGGAAGCTGTCCTCCAGGAAGCTGGAAAAGCTTCCTCCAGGAAGCTGGAAAAACTTTCTCCAGGAAGCTGGAAAAGCTTCCTCCAGGAAGCTGGAAAAGCTTCCTCCAGGAAGCTGGAAAAGCTTCCTCCAGGAAGCTGGAAAAGCTTCCTCCAGGAAGCTGAAAAGGCTTCCTTATGGAAGCTGGAAAAGCTTCCTTATGGAAGCTGGAAAAGCTTCCTCCTGGAAGCTGGAAAAGCTTCCTCGTGGAAGCTGGAAAAGCTTCCTCCTGGAAGCTGGAAAAGCTTCCTTATGGAAGCTGGAAAAGCTTCCTTATGGAAGCTGGAAAAGCTTCCTTATGGAAGCTGGAAAAGCTTCCTCCTGGAAGCTGGAAAAGCTTGCTCCTGGAAGCTGGAAAAGCTTCCTCCTGGAAGCTGGAAAAGCTTCCTAAAGGAAGCTGGAAAAGCTTCCTCCTAGAAGCTGGAAAAGCTTCCTCCTGGAAGCTTCCTCCTCAAAGAAGTAAACAGACAGTTGTACACACGGAATCTAGATATTGGTACTCAATAAGCTGTCAGTTGTTTTTGTTTTAATTGAAACTATTCCGATTATTAATAATCGATAACACATTACCGATTACATAATTTTAATTACCTTCACACATTGGAAAGCACTTTCACTAACTTTTGCTCGCCCAAACGATTCAACCTGACCCACAAACCGGCATTCGTTAACACTTCATGCGAAATAGAAACACTTACTTCCATATAACAAAACCCCGACATAAACTAATGGTCAGTCTCGAAACAAATGCAAAAGTCACGTGTACCCGGATGGGCCATGGGAAAGTTCATTCCTCCGGGACTGGATCGCAAACAAGAGAAAACTTTTCACCAACCTTCGTCGGAAATTGCGAAACTCAGCTGGACACTTGAAAGAAATGGTCCTCCCTCTGCTGTGGCGGTGCGGTTAGGTTCTGGTGCGAGCAGCGGTGATGATGTGACCCATCACTGTCTCGGAGACGGTCGTGAAAGTCATCCGGAATGGTGCACAACTCACGTTGGCTGGCTGGCTGGCTCTGAGGATGACGACGACGATGACAACAGCAACGATAATGATGATGGGGGCATGTGAGTTCAAAAAGTTTCAACAAACTCGGTGGGCCTCCGTCTCCGTCCTCCGTCTGGGAGTCAGAACACGCTTGCCAGTGGGTGTAGTGATTTGGTGGTGATGGTGATGGCAAAGGCTCTTGGACCGAACAGCCGGAAATAATCTCATTCGGAAACGGAAATGGAAC
>NW_026917863.1:0-5712 GCF_035046485.1 Aedes albopictus
CACGCAACCTGAGATTGGCAGATTCTAATACAATTGGGTATGAAACATATACAAATATTGTATTAGGGCCTTGCAAATACAAAAATTGGTAGGTGACAGTATACCAAAAAATGTGTTGGCTTCCTAGAATCTGGAAAAGGAATATTTCGCATGTGTGCGTGTGCTCTGTCGCACTGGTTTCTCATTATTTGTTCTATTTTTAGACTGATCATGGCAGCAGCGGCGGCATCAAATACCAATACATGTTTAAAAAGAAATATGCGCGGCGGCGGGAATCGAACCGAGGCACTATCATGATGATACACAGTATCCTGCGCTCTAACCAGCACTGCTATAACTGCACATGAATAGACAAGAGGCTGAAAGCCATCATCATCAACACAAACGTGGCTTGGTGATGGAAGTGATACAGCCGCCACACTGCACAATGGGTCCAGAGCCGTATTTGCGAGGACAAAACTGTTTAAGCTTCAGCTTTAAGTTTTTAGACACATATAGTGTTTTAGAAAGTTTATTTTCAATTGTTGACCCTATTCCCTATTATTGTTATGTTAGGGTGGTTCGTCTGGTTAAACTGATTCAAAAATCTGCTTTCTAATAATTTTATTTGCAATGCCATGATGGATGGTGATGGATCGTTTAATTAGAAATTCCACCAATAAACGGCAAATTCTAAATTTCATATATCTCAGGACTCTCACCACTTAGAAAGTTGGTGTCTTCGACAACGTTGTTAAGTGAGTCAAAGGCTTACAGTTAATGTTCCACTAGGCGGCGCTAGTTACACATTTGCAAAATCATTCAAATGATTGATATTTTTTTCGTGAAGTAATCAACTAGCTGTAAGTTTGTTTTCTTTGAACGTGTCTAAGTCAAGTCAAAGGTTTTTCAAAGAGCTATGTATTAGTCATAATTGTGCAATGTCGCATTTCATTCGGTTCACTTGATCCAGAGATATAACAATTAAACGAAGAACACTCAAATATGAACTACTTTATTAGAGTTGCTCCAATTTTATGTAAAGTTATCCAATCAAGCCCAAATTTGTACCGTTTATAGCTTACTAGTTGTGCAACTGACAGGAAAAAATTGAGAATATTTGGTGCATTTTTGAAAAAGTTACAGCTTGCTGAATATATTTGAAATAATAAATAAAAGTTGCATGCTTCAATTAATTCGTAACTAGCGCCGCCTACTGACAGAACCTTGAACCAATCAGCTAATCAACTGAGCGGCCGTAACCAACCTAACAACATCGCCGAAGACATCAACTTTCTAAGTGATCTGAGTCCTGAGATATATGGAATATAATATTTGTTTAAGTTTTAAAAATTGCCTAAAACATTTTTAGCAAGTTGTATCCTTTTATAAAGTCCACCAAAACTATTCAACCTTTTTATTTTTATTACTTGTTCCTCAACGAGTTTGATTTAACTGGTGCAAATTTGGGCTTGATTGATTATTCAACTTTACACGGAATTAGAGCCCTTCTATCTATATGTAGTTTTTGACTTCCGTTTATCAAATTACTGTACCTTAGGACTAAGCGAACCGAATTAAATTAAATTTTGAAAGTTTGTGGAGTTTGTGTGTATTGGTCTTCATGTATCGTTGGACTCGACTAAAATATGACCAACGGCAAAAAAGTTGCAATTTATTGAAAACTTTTCGAAAAGTTCTAATGATTCGAATGTTTTATCCAAGGGCTGAAAGTCTCTTGAATAAAGACAAATCAATCAAATCAATCGAATGTTTTATTTTTGTAAATTGGCTATAACTTTGTAAAACATTCTGATATTGTATAGAGAATAATTAATCAGCAGATTTTTGGATAAGCCACACTTGATTGACCGTAATCATTTCACAATAATGAAAAAAAGAAATGACAGAACTTGGTAGAAACATTTTTGTCTTCGTAAATACGACTCTAGACCCATTGTGCACTGAAAAGCCCGCATCCAGCAGGTTGCTGTTTGCAAGTGGAAAATTCCATGTAGACAATAGGACGCGAAGCTCAGCAGCGAAGCGAAAGTTATTTTTAGACGCAACCCGGTTCAACTTCTCGGGTTTGAATGGAGGTGTTTGTGTGTAGTGGTATGGAAGCTATGGAACCGTGTAGCGCATCTTAATACAACGAATGGATTATGATTTATCACATTTTCTGTACGTTTCTAATACATAAATTGGTAGAAAAGGCATATCTCAATTTTTGGTAGCTTTTCTTGTTTTGCGTGTTGGCATATTTCGATCCAAACTTGGAAACTTTTCTAGTTGCCGACGCAAGTCCAACGGGTCTTGGAGCAGTGTTATATCAAAAAGGACCTGACGGCGTTGGGCCCATATATCCGAGGCGGTAAACGCACGGGTATTCAGCATGACCATGCTGAGGGTGACGGGTTCGATTCCCGGTCGGTCCAGGAACTTTTCGTTAAGGAAATTTCCTTGACTTCCTTGGGCATAGAGTATCTTCGTGCCTGCCACACGATATACACATGCAAAATGGTCATTGGCAGAGGCAGTTCTCAGTTAATAACTGTGGAAGTGCTCATAGAACACTAAGCTGAGAAGCAGGCTTTGTCCCAGTGAGGACGTTACGCCAAGAAGAGGAGAGGAGGACCTGACGGCGTTCTGAAAATAATAAGCTACGCATCGAAGGCACTCTCCGAAGTTGAACGTCGATACGCCCAGACAGAAAGGGAAGCCTTGGTATGGGCTCCTGAAAAGTTTCACTTCTATCTTTATGGAAAGTTCTTCTGGTTGATAACCGACCATAAACCGCTAGTGACTATTTTTGGAGAAAAATCAAAACCTAGCGCCAGGATTGAGAGGTGGAGACTGCGTTTGATGTATGACTATTCAGTCATTTACGAACCAGGAAAGAGCAATATTGCGGATCCTTTGTCAAGACTTTGTCGGGAAATACCAGAATGCTATGGAAGCTATGATGAAGAAAGTGAAAGAATAGTACGGATGGTGTCTACTGATGTTTGTCCTGTGGCTGTTTCACTTATGGAGATTGTGGAAGCAACCAGGAATGACATTGAACTATCGGAACTCATTCGCTGGCTACCGTACCCGAAGAAAAGGTGGCCAAAAACTCGTATGCGGTACAAACCAATTGCAAGCGATCTTTCAACTGATGGAGGTATTGTTTTGAAGAATAAGAAGATCATTGTACCAAAATCTTTACAAATGCATATTTTGAAACTGGCTCATGAACCTCATCTAGGTATGGTAAAAGTTATTTTTTTTTTTATATTATGAAATTTGTACGCGATATAAGTCTATATTAAAATTCATTATTTTTACGATTTATTAGGTATCGTTGCGATGAAGAAAAGATTGAGGGAAAAGGTATGGTGGGTTCGAATCGATTTCATGGTGGAAAATTTCGTAAAAGGGTGCAACGGTTGCTTGCTGGTCTCACAGCCCGAAACTGAGCCGATGGTTAGAACACCATTGCCAGCAGGACCATGGCAGAAATTAGCGTTAGACTTCACAGAGGTCACAAATGGTATACATCTTCTTGTTGTTGTTGATTATTTCACAAGATTTCCGGAAATTGAAATAATGACCATCATAACAGCAAAGGCGACAATATTCAAATTACGAACGATCTTCGCTCGATTTGGATTCCCTTGCGAAGTCATATGTGACAACGGACCTCCATTTGGATCAGAAGAATTTGTCGGCTTTTGTGAAGCGTCTGGTATAAATCTCAAGCATTCTGTACCATACGCTCCATTTCTGAATGGGTTGGTGGAACGTTATAATCGAACACTCTTGAAGTCCGTCAAAATAAGTGTTGCACAAGGAAGAGACTGGAAGAGCGATCTGTATGATTTCTTGTTAGCTTATAGGAACACACCGCATTCTATTACCAATGAAACCCCAGTAAAATTGATGTTTGGTCATAACTTGAAGGACAAGCTACCAGATTATTCGGATAGTACGGAGCAAGGATCAAGAACTAATATGATGAAAACAGATACAGACAAGAAGGAAAAGGGTAGGATCTATGGAGATAATAGAAGACGAGCTAAGCATTCAACGATTGATATAGGAGACCACGTAGTAGTAAAGAATTTCTTGAAACGTAGCAAGCTAACGCCAACATTCGACCCTCAACCATACATAGTTACGAAGAAGAACGGAACCCGTCTTACCGTGAAAAACTTGCAAACCGGAATGGAGTACGACAGGCACATCAACCATACAAAACGTTTAACTTGTAGCAGCCCATTCTTCAACCTTGAACAATCAACCCTAGTTTTCGATGAAATGGTAAATCCAGATCAAATAACATCAAGAAATTACCCAGCACAAGCTAAAGATGGGGCATCGGCTGATTCGACGTCTACAGGACCAGTGAGAACTAGAAGACATCGTGAAGCTCGAAAACCAGAATATTTCAAAGATTATTTACTATATAAATGTGATAGAATGTAGTAGAACTGTTCAAAGATAATTGAATACAATATAACTAATTTAAAATTAGAAAGAAGGATAGATGTAGTATTGTAGTAGGCTGATAGAACATGATTAATCAAAGTAGGAGCTGGAATAAAACATTCATTCATTGTTGTGACTTGCACCGTTTCAGTCCTGTTTCATTTACTGTCCGGATCCGAACGCCTGGGACCAAGCCAAGGAATCGCTACACTACAATTATATGCATGATTACATGTACAAAACCATTTTTGTTGAAAAGAAACACTCAAAAAATTGGGTGGTAATATAGTTACCACTGCCCGTTTGGGGTACTTTTCTTCTCAAGACTGCGACAAACAGCCTGAAAGAGATTTTGAAGTGGAAAAAGGTTAAACCGAGTTAAGCTCATGTAAACCAGTAATTTGATTATTTTTTAAAAAAATTACTAAACCATCGGTTTAGAAGTAAGTTTGAGCTTATTTTCTGCAAGCAGTCAATTTTCGCCATTTTTCAGTCTACAAAGAGCTCCCAATTGATGATGATGATGATGATAAAAGTGTACCCACCATCAGCGCAAGGATTACCTATGGCTGCACAATCATTCCGTATGAAAATGATCTACCTGATGGTTTGCTGTAGCAGGGCGAATTAAAATCGCTGAATCCCTTCGGTAGTCAACAAAAGTTGCTATCTCATGACAAAAGTCTGGCTACTCCACGAACTTGAGTCCGGTCATCAGTTCATTTAAGTGCCTCAGGCTACCTCCCCCCGTGTGTGTAAGCCCCGAAATATAAAACTGAAAATAGTACAATGCTATATGATACAGAAATAATGAACGGGAAAATTAGATGGATCTCACCAAATTGGTTTCCTGTGCAGAAACATACACAGACTCGAAGCTATAGGCTATGTTCAGTCATTCAATTCGGTTCACTGGTTTCCGAGATATGACAGTTCAAAAATTAGTTGTCTAAATAATAGTGTTTTACCCAAACGGTTCTAACTTCGCGAAAAATTAATCAATCGAGCCCAAATTTGTAGCAATGATGCACATACAATAGGTTGACAAACAGTCAAAATTTGAGATTTTTTGATGCACCCTATGAAAAGTTACAGCATGTTGATTTTTTTGTGGGAGAAAAAAAGTTGCCTATCCCAAACATTTTGGCCATTTCCTGTATATCCCCTATATTTGGATGCAAAAGGAACTTTCTGCGTAACATTAACGTTTCTGTTAACTTACTATTCGTCCGTAACGTGCCCTGCAGTACATGGACCAAT
>NC_006817.1:0-16665 GCF_035046485.1 Aedes albopictus
AATGAATTGCCTGATAAAAAGGATTACCTTGATAGGGTAAATTATAAAGATTTAATACTTTATTCATTATTTATATTTAATAGAATTAAACTATTTCTAAAAGTTTCAAAAACTTTTGTGCATCATACACTAAAATATAAAAAAGATAAGCTAATTAAGCTATTGGGTTCATACCCCACTTATAAAGGTAATAATCCTTTTCTTTTTAATTAAAAAAATTTCCAATAACATTTTTTTTATTATATTAATTTCTGGGTCTTTAATTACTATTTCAGCTAACTCTTGATTAGGGGCATGAATAGGATTAGAAATTAATTTACTTTCATTTATTCCCTTAATAAATGAAAGTAAAAAAAATCTAATAACTTCAGAAAGTAGATTAAAATATTTTTTAGTTCAAGCCTTTGCTTCTTCAATTTTATTATTTGCTATTATTTTAATAATAATATTTTTTAATAGAAATTGAATAATAAATAATAATTTTAATAATTTATTAGTTTTATCAACATTATTATTAAAAAGAGGAGCAGCCCCCTTTCATTTTTGATTTCCTGGAGTAATAGAAGGATTATCTTGAATTAATGGATTAATCCTTATAACTTGACAAAAAATTGCCCCATTAATATTAATTTCTTATAATTTAAATTATAATTTTTTTCTATTTACTATTTTATTTTCTATAATTATTGGGGCATTTGGGGGATTAAATCAAACCTCCTTACGTAAATTAATAGCTTTTTCTTCTATTAATCATTTAGGATGAATGCTTTTAGCTATAATAAATAATGAATTATTATGAATAACATATTTTATTTTATATTCAATTTTATCAATTTCAATTATTTTAATATTTAATAATTTTAAATTATTTCATTTTAATCAAATTTTTAATTTATCTATAATAAATCCTTATATAAAATTTTTTATATTTTTAAATTTATTATCATTAGGAGGATTACCTCCTTTTTTAGGATTTTTACCTAAATGATTGGTCATTCAAAATTTAGTAGAAATAAATCAAATATTTATTTTATTTATTGCTGTTTGTTTAACATTAGTAACTCTTTATTATTATTTACGAATATCTTATAGTATTTATATATTAAATTATAATAAAAATTCTTGATTATTAATTAATCAACATAATAATAATAATTTAACATTAATTTTAACTATAAATTTTATTTCTATTATAGGATTATTAATAATTTCATTAATTTTTATAATTTTATAATAAGAATTTAAGTTAAATAAACTAATAGCCTTCAAAGCTGAAAATATTTGTATTAATCTTTTAATTCTTAAACTTTAATAATTAAAAAATTATTCCTTTAGAATTGCAGTCTAATATCATTATTGAATATAAAGTTTGATTAAAAAGAATATTTCTTATACATAAATTTACAATTTATTGCCTAAACTTCCAGCCATTTAATCGCGACAATGGTTATTTTCAACAAATCATAAAGATATTGGAACATTATACTTTATTTTCGGTATTTGACCTGGAATAGTCGGAACTTCACTAAGAGTTTTAATTCGTATTGAACTTAGACATCCTGGTATATTTATTGGAAATCATCAAATTTATAATGTAATTGTTACTGCTCATGCTTTTATTATAATTTTTTTTATAGTAATACCTATCATAATTGGAGGATTTGGAAACTGACTAGTCCCCTTAATACTAGGAGCCCCTGATATAACTTTTCCTCGAATAAATAATATAAGTTTTTGAATATTACCCCCCTCTTTAACACTGCTGCTTTCTAGTTCTATAGTAGAAAACGGAGCTGGAACAGGGTGAACGGTTTATCCTCCTCTTTCTTCTGGAACAGCTCATGCTGGGGCTTCAGTTGATTTAGCAATTTTTTCTTTACATTTAGCGGGAATCTCATCTATTTTAGGAGCAGTAAATTTTATTACAACTGTAATTAATATACGATCAGCTGGTATTACTCTTGACCGACTACCTTTATTTGTGTGATCAGTAGTAATTACAGCTATTTTATTACTTCTTTCTCTACCCGTATTAGCCGGAGCTATTACTATATTATTAACAGACCGAAATTTAAATACATCTTTTTTTGATCCAATTGGAGGGGGAGACCCTATTTTATATCAACATTTATTTTGATTTTTTGGTCATCCAGAAGTTTATATTTTAATTCTGCCAGGATTTGGAATAATTTCTCATATTATTACACAAGAAAGAGGAAAAAAGGAAACTTTTGGTACTTTAGGAATAATTTATGCTATATTAACAATTGGCTTATTAGGATTTATTGTATGAGCTCATCATATATTCACAGTTGGTATAGATGTTGATACTCGAGCTTATTTTACGTCTGCAACTATAATTATTGCGGTACCTACAGGAATTAAAATTTTTAGTTGATTAGCTACTCTTCATGGAACACAATTAACATATAGCCCTGCACTTTTATGATCTTTAGGATTTGTTTTTTTATTTACAGTTGGGGGATTAACCGGAGTAATTTTAGCTAATTCATCAATTGATATTGTACTTCACGATACATATTATGTAGTAGCCCATTTTCATTATGTATTATCTATAGGAGCAGTATTTGCTATTATAGCAGGATTTATTCATTGATATCCATTATTAACAGGAATAATTATAAATCCTTCATGATTAAAAGCTCAATTTACAATAATATTTATCGGAGTTAATTTAACTTTTTTTCCTCAACATTTTTTAGGATTAGCCGGAATACCTCGACGTTACTCTGATTTTCCAGATAGTTATTTAACTTGAAATATTATTTCTTCTTTAGGAAGAATAATTTCTTTATTTGCTATTATTTTCTTTTTATTTATTATTTGAGAAAGAATAATTACACAACGAACTCCTTCTTTCCCCATACAATTATCTTCATCTATTGAATGATATCATACTTTACCTCCTGCAGAACATACCTATTCAGAATTACCTCTTCTTTCTTCTAATTTCTAATATGGCGAGTTAGTGCAATGAATTTAAGCTTCATATATAAAGATTATTATCTTTTATTAGAAATTAAATGGCAACATGAATAAATCTAGGACTTCAAAATAGTACTTCTCCTTTAATAGAACAATTAAATTTTTTTCATGATCATACTTTATTAATTTTAATTATAATTACTATTATAATTGCATATATTATATTTATATTATTTTTTAATAAATTTACAAATCAATATTTACTTCACGGACAAACAATTGAAATTATTTGAACTATTCTTCCTGCAATTATTTTAATATTTATTGCCTTTCCTTCTTTACGACTTTTATACTTAATAGATGAAATTAATTCTCCTTTAATTACTTTAAAAGTTATTGGCCATCAATGATATTGAAGTTATGAATATTCTAATTTTTTAAATTTAGAATTTGATTCTTACATAATTCCAACTAATGAATTAGATATTAATGGATTTCGTTTATTAGATGTTGATAATCGAGTTATTCTTCCAATAAATAATCAAATTCGAATTTTAGTAACTGCTACTGATGTAATTCATTCTTGAACAGTTCCCTCTATAGGAATAAAAATTGATGCTACTCCCGGACGTTTAAATCAAACTAATTTTTTAATAAATCAACCTGGATTATTTTATGGACAATGCTCAGAAATTTGTGGAGCAAATCATAGTTTCATACCAATTGTTATTGAGAGAATCCCAATAAATTATTTTATTAAATGAATTTCTTCTCAAATAAATTCATTAGATGACTGAAAGCAAGTAATGAACTCTTAATTCATAATATAGTAACACGATTATTACTTCTAATGAAATTTAATTTTTTAAAAAATTAGTTTAATCAAAAACCTTAGTATGTCAAACTAAAAAAATTAGATCATCTAATATTTTTTAATTCCTCAAATAGCTCCAATTAGTTGATTAACTTTATTTTTTATTTTTTCAATTACATTAGTAATTTTTAATATAAAAAATTACTTTTGTTTTTTTTATAATTCAAATGAATCTTGCCAAAATTTAAATATTAAACAATATAAATTAAATTGAAAATGATAACAAACTTATTTTCTGTATTTGACCCTTCAACTACTATTTTCAATATATCATTAAATTGATTTAGAACTTTTATTGGTCTTTTAATTATCCCATCAACATTTTGATTAATACCTAATCGATTCCAAATTATTTGAAATAATATTTTATTAACTCTTCATAAAGAATTTAAAACTCTTTTAGGGCCAAATGGACATAATGGAAGAACTTTAATATTTGTGTCTTTATTTTCTTTAATTATATTTAATAATTTTTTAGGACTATTTCCATACATTTTTACTAGTACTAGTCATTTAACATTAACTCTAACATTAGCTTTTCCTTTATGATTAAGTTTTATACTTTATGGTTGAATTTGCCATACTCAACATATATTTGCCCACTTAGTTCCTCAAGGCACCCCTCCTATACTAATACCTTTTATAGTTTGTATTAAAACAATTAGAAATGTAATTCGTCCTGGAACTTTAGCTGTACGGCTTACAGCTAATATAATTGCAGGACATCTTTTAATAACTCTTTTAGGAAATACCGGCCCTATATCAACATCTTATATTATTTTATCTATAATTTTAATTACTCAAATTGCTTTATTAGTACTTGAATCAGCTGTAGCTATTATTCAATCTTATGTATTTGCTGTTTTAAGAACTCTTTATTCAAGTGAAGTAAATTAATTTATGTCAACACATGCAAATCACCCTTTTCATTTAGTAGATTATAGTCCCTGACCATTAACAGGAGCTATTGGAGCTATAACAACAGTTACTGGACTTGTTCAATGATTTCATCAATATAATAACTCTTTATTTCTATTAGGAAATATTATTACTATACTTACAATATATCAATGATGACGAGATATTTCTCGAGAAGGAACATTTCAAGGTCTTCATACTATCCCTGTAACATTAGGATTACGATGGGGAATAATTTTATTCATTATTTCAGAAGTATTTTTTTTTATTTCGTTTTTTTGAGCTTTTTTTCATAGTAGTTTATCCCCAACTATTGAATTAGGAATAATTTGACCTCCTATTGGAATTATTCCTTTTAATCCCTTCCAAATTCCTTTACTTAATACAGCTATTCTCTTAGCATCAGGAGTTACTGTTACATGGGCTCATCATACTTTAATAGAAAGTAATCATTCTCAAACTACTCAAGGATTATTTTTTACAATTATATTAGGAATTTATTTTTCAATTTTACAAGCTTATGAATATATTGAAGCACCTTTTACAATTGCAGATTCTGTTTATGGATCAACATTTTATATTGCTACAGGATTTCATGGACTTCATGTATTAATTGGAACAACATTTTTATTAATTTGTTTATTACGACATTTAAATTATCATTTTTCTAAAAATCATCATTTTGGTTTTGAAGCAGCAGCTTGATATTGACATTTTGTTGATGAAGTTTGATTATTTTTATATATTCCAATTTATTGATGAGGTAATTAATTTATATAGATATAATTGTATATGTGACTTCCAATCACAAGGACTAAATAATTTTAGTATAAATAATTATAATATTAATATTTATAACAATAATTATTTTTATTATTACTATTATTGTAATAATACTCGCAACAATTCTATCAAAAAAAACTATTATAGATCGAGAAAAATCTTCCCCCTTTGAATGTGGATTTGATCCAATAAATTACTCTCGTTTACCTTTTTCATTACGATTTTTTTTAATTGCTATTATTTTTTTAATTTTTGATGTAGAAATTGCTTTAATTTTACCAATAATTTTAATTATTAAATCATCAAATTTAATTAATTGATCAATTACTAGTCTATTTTTTATTTTTATTTTATTAATTGGATTATATCATGAATGAAATCAAGGAGCATTAGAATGAAATAATTAAATATGAAGCGATTTATTGCAATTAGTTTCGACCTAATCTTAGGTGAAATTCACCCATATTTTAGGGTAATAGTTAATTATAACATTTAATTTGCACTTAAAAAGTATTGAATTTAATTCAATTTACCTTAATTAATTGAAACCAAAAAGAGGTATATCACTGTTAATGATATAATTGAATATTATTATTCCAATTAAGAAATATAAATGGAATTAAACCATTAAAGAAAAAAGTTAGCAGCTTTTTCTTGATCAACATATTTCTTCCCCTAAATATTAATATTTATATAGTTTAAATAAAACATTACATTTTCACTGTAAAAATAAAAATTTATTTTTTATAAATATTTAAAAATTAAAATAATTTCCCCAACATCTTCAATGTTATGCTCTAATTATAAGCTATTTAAATTTATTAATTAATTTAAAAATATTATTATTACTACTAAAATAATTACTAATAATATATATCTTAATAAATAAATTTTTAAATTATTATTTTGAAACTCTTGCACATATAATGAATAATTTTTTAATTGATTATACAATATTTGACCCCCAAAATATTCTCTTCACCCTTGATCAAAAATTTTATAAGAATATAGTCCTAACCTTAATGGTCAACTTGCTACTCCCACAGTTGAAATTATAGGTATAAAGTAAATACAACCAAAAAAAAAACTAAAATTATAATAAACTAAAGACTTATTAATAAAAAAAAAATTACCATGTCTAATTAAATACCCAATAAAGCCTCCTAATATACAAACTATTAATGTTAATAATTTTAAATGATAAGGTAAACAAATTATTGCAGGATTAAAAAATATTAATCAACTTAACATTCTGCCTCCAATAATGGCTATAACTGTTAAAAAAGAAATTCTAAAAGATATAGTTCACCCTGCATCATTTAAAAAATGTAAAGTGCGTCTATTAAAATCACCAGTTATTGAATAATAAACTAAGCGAAATGAATAACATACAGTTAACCCTGTAGAAAAAAAAAAAAGAAAAAAAGAAAAAACATTTACATAAGAAAACATTACTATTTCTAAAATTAAATCCTTCGAATAAAACCCTGCTAAAAAAGGTACCCCACATAAAGCTAAATTAGCAATATTAAAACAACTACATGTTAAAGGTATTCTTATATTTAAACCCCCTATTAATCGAATATCTTGAGCATTTTTTATATTATGAATAATAGACCCTGCACATATAAATAATAAGGATTTAAATAATGCATGTGTTAAAAAATGAAAAAAAGCTAATTTATAAAATCCTATAGATAAAATACTTATTATTAACCCTAATTGACTTAAAGTAGATAAAGCAATAATTTTTTTTAAATCAAATTCAAAATTAGCCCCTAATCCAGCTATAAATATTGTTAATCCAGAAACTAATAATAAAAATTGTCCTTTCCAAGAATTATTTAAAAAGACATTAAACCGAATTAATAAAATAACCCCTGCAGTTACTAAAGTAGAAGAATGAACTAAAGCAGAAACAGGAGTAGGAGCAGCTATAGCTGCAGGTAATCAAGAAGAAAAAGGAATTTGAGCTCTTTTAGTCATAGCAGCTAATATAACTAATCCTCCAATAATTATTATTTCAAAATTATTTTTTATTATATCTAAATAAAAAATATAATTTCAACTTCCATAATTTAATATTCAAGCAATAGCTAACAATAGAGCTACATCACCAATTCGATTAGAAAGAGCAGTCAACATACATGCATTATAAGACTTAATATTTTGAAAATAAATAACTAAACAGTAAGAAACTAATCCTAATCCATCTCAACCTAATAAAATTCTAATTAAATTAGGACTAATAATTAATATTATTATTGATATTACAAATATTAATACTAATAAAATAAATCGATTAATATTAAAATCTTCAGCTATATATTGATTACTATAAAAAATTACTAAAGAAGAAATCAATAAAACAAAAGATATAAATATTAATCTTATTCAATCAAATAAAAAAGTTATTACAATAGATATTGAATGTAAAGAAACAACTTCTCATTCAATAAAATATACTAAATTTATTAACAAAAATTTTAATCTCAAAATAAATAAAATGAATCTTATAGAAATTAAAATATAAAATCGTATTTTACAATAATTAACTAGCATATTCACGATCTAAAATGAAATTCTCATATCATTGACACCACAAATCAATATTTTATTTTAAACTATTTAAATTATTAAATTCATAATATACAAAGGCTTCTTTTTATAATTAATAAATTTAATGGTAGTCAATGTAATATTAATAATAAAAATTCTCGACTTCTTCCTGAAGAAAAAAAGTATATTCCTGAATAAATTTTCCCATGTTGTCTATATGCAAATAAAAATAATGTATAAGCTGCTCTAAAAAAAGATAATAAAGATAGACTAATTATTGTTAATCAAGATCAACTAATAATTCTATTTAATAAAGAAATTTCTCCTAATAAATTTAAAGTCGGAGGAGCAGCTATATTTCCAGAACATAATAAAAATCATCATAATGATAAACTTGGTATAAAATTTAATATCCCTTTATTAATTAATAAACTTCGTCTGCTCATTCGTTCATAAGCAATATTAGCTAAACAAAATAACCCTGAAGAACATAATCCATGAGCAATTATTAAAGTATAAGAACCATTTAATCCTCAATAAGTTATCGTTATTAATCCTCTTAATACAATTCCTATATGAGCTACAGAAGAATAAGCAATTAAAGATTTTAAATCTATTTGTCATAAACAAATTAAACTTACTAAAACTCCTCCAACTAATCTAATTCTAACTCAAATAAAATTAAATTTTGTCCCCAAAATTTGTATAATTGAAAATACCCGTAATAAACCATATCCTCCCAATTTTAATAAAACTCCAGCTAAAATTATAGAACCTGAAACAGGTGCCTCAACATGAGCTTTAGGTAATCATAAATGAACTAAAAATATTGGTATTTTTACTAAAAAAGCAACCACCATACACAAATATAATAAATCCCAATTAAATAATATAAATTTTAATAACCTATAATATAATAAAATATATTCTATAAGTATCATATAAAAAATCCCAATTAATAAGGGTAAGGAAGCTAATAAGGTATAAAATAATAAATAAACCCCTGCTTGTAATCGCTCTAGGTTATAACCTCATCCTAAAATTAAAAATAATGTAGGAATTAAACTTCTTTCAAAAAATAAATAAAACATAAATATACTTATAGAACTAAAAGTAAAAATTAATATTAATAATAAAAAAATAATTATAAATAAAAATAAATTAATATAATTATTATAACGAATTACTCCTTCTATAGCTATTAAAATTAAACCACAAATTCAAAATCTTAATAAAATTAAACCGTAAGAAATTATATCTAAACCAAAATAATAAGAAATATTACAAAAATAATATAATGATCTAATTTTAATTATAAATAAACTTGTTGCTAAAAAAATTAAATTCTGAACCATTCAATAAATATTTTTTTTAAAAAGTAAAAAAAATATAAATATAAGTATAAAAATAAATTTTAACATTGTAAAATAGAAAAACTTTGAAAATAATCATTACCATGAGTCCGAATTATTGATACTAAAATAGACAACCCTAATACCCCTTCACATACACAAAAAGTTAAAAAAAATATACTAAAATAACTCTCATAATTTATAAAATTTAAATATAAAAATAATAATATAAATAATATTAATACTATAAATTCTAATCTTAATAATGTACAGAGAAGATGTTTTCGTCTAGAAATAAAAACAATACACCCAAAAATAAATATAATAATTATTAAATAATATATATATAAATTTATCATTAGTTTTAATAGTTTAACAAAACATCAGTCTTGTAAACTGGAAATAAAAATTATTTTTTTAAAACTTCAAGAAAAAAGATTCTTCCTTTTCATTAACTCCCAAAGTTAATATTTTATTATAAACTATTTCTTGATTATTATAATATTAATTATATTAATTGTTTTTATTATTAGTTTTATTTTTATACAAATAAAACATCTGCTTGCTATAGGTCTAATATTATTAATTCAAACATTTTTTACCTGTTTATTAACAGGAATACTTATAAAAACTTTTTGATTTTCATATGTGCTATTTTTATTTTTTAATAGGGGAATATTAGTTTTATTCATTTATGTAACTTCTCTTTCATCTAATGAATTACTTACATTATCACTAAAAATTAGCATTTATTATGCTTTTCATAATTTAATATTCTTAAAATTTTATTTATTTTTTGATAAATTAATCATTGAACCTTTCATTAATAATAATGAAATAATTAAATTATCTCTAATAAATAATTTTTTAACAGAAGACACGATTTCATTAAATAAAATATATAATTTTCCAACTAATTTAATTACTTTATTATTGATTAATTATTTATTTTTAACTTTATTAGTAACAGTAAAAATTACAAAAAAAAATTATGGCCCATTACGACCAATAAATTAATGACTAAATCATTACGAAAAACTCACCCTTTATTAAAAATAGCTAACAATGCTTTAGTGGATTTACCTGCTCCTTCTAATATTTCAGCCTGATGAAATTTTGGATCATTATTGGGATTATGTTTAATTATTCAAATTTTAACAGGATTATTTTTAGCAATACATTATACAGCAGATATTGAAACTGCTTTTAATAGAGTAAATCATATTTATCGAGATGTAAATAATGGTTGATTTTTACGAATTTGCCATGCTAATGGAGCTTCTTTTTTTTTTGCTTGTTTATTTATTCACGTAGGTCGAGGAATTTATTATAACTCTTATTTATTTGTTCCAACATGAATAATTGGAGTAATTATCCTATTTATAGTAATAGCAACAGGATTTTTAGGATATGTTTTACCTTGAGGACAAATATCATTCTGAGGGGCTACTGTAATTACTAATCTTTTATCAGCTATTCCATATTATGGACCAGATTTAGTACAATGAATTTGAGGAGGATTTGCTGTTGATAATGCAACTTTAACCCGAATTTTTTACTTTCATTTTATTTTACCTTTTATTGTATTAGCATTAACTATAATTCATTTATTATTTTTACATCAAACTGGATCTAATAATCCATTAGGATTAAATTCTAATGTTGATAAAATTCCTTTTCATCCTTATTTTATTTATAAGGATATTATTGGATTTATTATTTTTATATGAATTTTAATAGGATTTATTTGAAAATTTAATTATTTATTAATAGATCCAGAAAATTTCATTCCTGCTAATCCCCTAGTTACTCCTGTTCATATTCAACCTGAATGATATTTTTTATTTGCATATGCAATTTTACGATCAATTCCTAATAAATTAGGGGGAGTAATTGCATTAGTTTTATCAATTGCAATTTTAATAATTTTTCCATTTACTCATATTAGTAAATTCCGAGGGTTCCAATTTTATCCATTAAATCAAATTTTATTTTGAAATATAGTAATTATTGCTTCTCTTCTAACATGAATTGGAGCTCGACCTGTAGAAGATCCTTATGTATTAACAGGACAAATTTTAACAGTTTTATACTTTTCTTATTTTATTATTAATCCAATGTTATCTAAATATTGAGATAAATTATTAAATTAAATTAATAAGCTTTTATAGCATATGTCTTGAAAACATAAGAAAGAAGTAAACCTTCTATTAATTTATTTAATACTAAAAATTATTCATTAAAATAATAGAGACAAGATAAAAATTTTTAAACCAATAAAAAAAAATAAATAATTTAAAGATATAGGTAAAAATCTCTTTCAAGCTAAATATATTAATTTATCATAACGAAACCGAGGCAAAGTCCCCCGTACTCAAATAAATAAAAAAGAAATTGTAGTTAATTTTAAAAAAAATATAATTCTATAAATATCTCTACCTAAAAAAATTACTCTAAATAATATTCTTATAAATAAAATTCTTGAATATTCTGCTAAAAAAATTAAAGCAAATCCTCCTCTTCTATATTCTACATTAAATCCAGAAACTAATTCAGATTCTCCTTCAGCAAAATCAAAAGGAGTTCGATTAGTCTCAGCTAAACATGAAGCAAATCAAACTAATCTTAAAGGAAAACAAAAAATAATAAATCATATAAATTTTTGATATAAATAAAAATTTAAAAAATTATAATTCCCGATTAAAAAAATAAATCTTAATAAAATAAATGCTAAACTTACTTCATAAGAAATAGTTTGAGCTACTGCTCGTAAACCCCCTAATAAGGCATAATTTGAATTTGAAGATCATCCAGCAACTATTACAGTATAAACTCCTAAACTTGTAATACATAAAAAAAATAAAACCCCTAAATTAAAAGAATATAATTTAATTAAATAAGGTATTCTCATTCAAATTAATAATGATAAAAATAAAGAAAAAATAGGAGAAAAATAATAAAAAATATAATTTGATAATAAAGGATAAGTTTGTTCCTTAGTAAATAAATTCACAGCATCACTAAAAGGTTGCAATAACCCTATAAAACCTACTTTATTAGGCCCCTTACGAATTTGAATATATCCTAAAACCTTACGTTTTAATAAAGTCAAAAAAGCTACTCCTACTATTACACAAACTACTAATAATAAACTTCCAATTAATGATAATAAATAATCTATAATTACTATTTATAATTAATTAAATTATATAAATAAATTCTAAATTTAGTGCTCTAATCTGCCAAAATAGTTTATTAAATATTAATATAATTCATAAATTTAAAATTTATATTTTTTATATTAGGTCCTTTCGTACTATAATATAATAATTTATTAAAGATAGAAACCAACCTGGCTTACGCCGGTTTGAACTCAGATCATGTAAGAATTCAAAGGTCGAACAGACCTAAACTTTAAACTTCTACACCTAAAAATAATTCTTAATCCAACATCGAGGTCGCAATCTTTTTTGTCGATAAGAACTCTAAAAAAAAATTACGCTGTTATCCCTAAGGTAACTTAATTTTTTAATCAATAAAATTGGATCAAATATACATATATTAATGTAAACAAATAATAAAAGTTAATTAAATTTTAATACCACCCCAGTAAAATTTTTTATAAAACTATAAATTTAATTATTCTTTTTAACTTATAATTAAAAAAAATAAAGATCTATAGGGTCTTCTCGTCTTTTAATTATATTTTAACTTTTTAATTAAAAAATAAAATTCTATAAAAATTTAAAAAAGACAGTATATATCTCATTCAACCATTCATACAAGCCTTCAATTAAAAGACTACTGATTATGCTACCTTCGCACAGTCAAAATACTGCGGCCCTTTAATATCTATCAGTGGGCAGGTTAGACTTTAAATTAAATACAAAAAGACATGTTTTTGATAAACAGGTGAATATATAATTTGCCGAATTCCTTATTTAAACCTCTCAATTTAAATAATTTATATAAATTAAATATACTAATTTACCATAATTTATAAATCATTAATATTAAAATTATATTTTTAATAAATAATTTAATTTTATAATAAATAATAAAAAATTTAAAATAAATTATAACAAATTTATTAATGATAACTATTTTTAAGCTTACATTTATTAAATACTTTTTTAAAATTTAAAAATTTATTTTAAAGCTAATCCCTTAAAATATTAATTTTATAAATTAAAAATATTAAATAAATAATACTGTTAATTTATAAATCTAGATTAAATTTATTTCTTAAAAAACTAGATATATTTTAAAACGATTAACATTTCATTTCTAATTATATATTAAAAATAATTATTCCACAATAACTTTTATATATAATTAAATCTTTAAAATTCGAGAAAAATTACTATAATAATTAATTAATTAATAAACCCTGATACACAAGGTACAATAAATTAAATTTTCTTTTAAAATAAAAATTGTTCAAATTATTTCAATCTTCTTTTACAATACAAATAAACTATTATTAAAATTATTATTTCTTTAAAAAATACTAAAACTATATTGAATTAAAATTATTTTTATTAAATATAATACTTAAATAAATAAAATTAATAAATAAAATTTATCAATTTAAATTGATTTGCACAAATTTCTTTTCAATGTAAATGAAATACTTTACTAATTAAGCTTTAAATTGTCTTTCTAGATACACCTTTCCAGGTACATCTACTTATGTTACAACTTTATCTTATTTTAAAAATAAGACCGATGGGCGATATGGATCAAGGTTTTAGAGCTAAAATCATATAAATAATCTCTTTTATATTACTATTAAATCCACCTTCAAATCTTTATTTCAAAAAATTATCCATTTAAATAAAATTATTGTAATCCATTTCTACTTAAATATAAACTGCACCTTGACCTGACATTTTATTAAATTAAATTTTTAGAAAATTTTTATCTTATAACATATTCTGATGACGGCGATATACAAATTAAACAAATTTAAGTAAGGTTCAATGTGAATTATCAATTACAGAACAGATTCCTCTAAATAGACTAAAACACCGCCAAATTTTTTAAATTTTAAGAATATAACTAATACTACTTTAGCATTTAAATATTTATTTTTAATAATAGGGTATCTATCCTAGTTTATTATAAAAAGTTTATAGCTTAAATTATTTTTAATAATAATAAATAAATAAATTTAAAAATTTCACCTAATAAATTTAAATTTATATTATAAATTTAATCATTTAACTAATACTAAAAATTTTTATTTGTATTATTTGTATAACCGCGGTAGCTGGCACAAATTTTACCAATACTATATATTATTACTAATACAAAATTTCTTTTTTAATTATAATATTAATTACTGCGAATAAATATTTATAAATTTAATTTTTTAAAAATTAATTTAATTCATACAAAAATTTACATGTAAAATAAAATGATAACAAAAATATTAACTAAAATAAAATAATAATTTTATAAATTAAAATAATAATTTAAAATTTTATAATTTATTAATAAATATTATTATATTTTATAAAAGATCACATACTATTAAATCAATTATAAATAATTTAATAATAATTATAATTAGTTCATTTCTTCCTAGAAGCATCAAACTTATTAAAATAACCCCTTAATTTATTTTAATATTTTAATACTTTAATAATTTATTTATATATAAATAAATATTTTATAATTTATTAATAAATATTATTATATTTGTAAAATATACACATACTATTAAATCAATTATAAATAATTTAATAATAATTATAATAGTTCATTTCTTCCTAGAAGCATCAAACTTATTAAAATAACCCCTTAATTTATTTTAATATTTTAATACTTTAATAATTTATTTATATATAAATAATTATTTTATAATTTATTAATAAATATTATTATATTTTGTAAAATATACACATACTATTAAATCAATTATAAATAATTTAATAATAATTATAATTAGTTCATTTCTTCCTAGAAGCATCAAACTTATTAAAATAACCCCTTAATTTATTTTAATATTTTAATACTTTAATAATTTATTTATGTATAATAATTATTTTATAATTTATTAATAAATATTATTATATTTTGTAAAATATACACATACTATTAAATCAAGTATAAATAATTGAATAATAATTATAATTAGTTCATTTCTTCCTAGAAGCATCAAACTTATTAAAATAACCCCTTAATTTATTTTAATATTTTAATACTTTAATAATTTATTTATATATAAATAATTATTTTATAATTTATTAATAAATATTATTATATTTGGTAAAATATACACATACTATTAAATCAATTATAAATAATTTAATAATAATTATAATTAGTTCATTTCTTCCT
Source organism: Aedes albopictus (assembly GCF_035046485.1). Lineage (NCBI taxonomy): Eukaryota > Metazoa > Arthropoda > Insecta > Diptera > Culicidae > Aedes > Aedes albopictus. Next base: position 15,778 of record NC_006817.1, read on the forward strand.
AGAAGCATCAAACTTATTAAATTAACCCCTTAATATATTGTAAAATTATAATACTTTAAAAATTTATATATAACTAATTATTTTTTTTTTATTTTTTTATATATATAAAATTTTAAAGGAAAAAAATCCACTTAATTAATTTATTTATATATATATAAATAATTTATATTTAATATATATATATATTTATATATATATATATATATATATAAATAATTTATATTTAATATATATATATATATATTTATATATATATAAATAATTTATATTTAATATATATATATATATATATAAATAATAATTATTAATAAATTATTTATTATAATATATTATATATATATATAATAAATTTATTATATATATATATATATTATATATTTAATTAATTATGGTCATAATTAATTAATAATTTATATAAATCCATTCTATATTATTATAAAATTATTATATATTAAGTTATTTTTTTTTTTTCTTCATTTAGGACCCATAGGCTTATAAATACTTCACTGTTATTTATGTTTAACCATAATTATGTTGGATTTTGATATATTATATATATTTAATATAAATATTTAATTGTTAATATAAATATATATATTATTAAATATATTATATTTATATAAATAATATATATTTATATATTTAATTATAATATAAATATTTATATTATATTTATATAAATATTTAATTATAATATAAATATTTATATTATATTTATATAAATATTTAATTATAATATAAATATTTATATTATATTTATATAAATATTTAATTATAATATAAATATTTATATTAAAATAATAATAAAATAAATAAAAAAATTGAGTGATTTTATTAAATTAGTTCCATTTTTTTGGTTTATACTTATAATAATAAAAAAAAAAAATT